>NC_027756.1:14900581-14901874 GCF_000695525.1 Brassica oleracea var. oleracea | reverse complement strand
CAAGGAAGATATGGACAAGTTGTGGCATATGAGGCTTGGACATATGGGCGAGCGTGGGATGCAGATTCTGTCGAAGCAGGATCTTCTTTGTGGTCATAAGACCAAGAGTCTTGAGTTCTGTGAGCACTGTGTGTTTGGAAAGCTGCACAGAAAGAAGTTTCCTAAGGTTGTTCATAAAACAAAAGGCACGCTAGATTACATCCATTTAGATTGTTGGGGTCCCTCCAAGGTGGAGTCGCTGAAGGGTCACAGGTATTTTGTGCATGATTGATGACTATTCGAGGAAGCCTTGGATAACATTCATGAAGCACAAAAGTGAATCTTTCAACAACTTCAAGGAGTGGAAGATACTGGTGGAAAATCAAACTGAGAAGAAGATTAAGATGCTTCGTACTGATAATGGTATGAAATTATGTTCAACAGAGTTCAATCAGTTTTGTAAGGATGCAGGGATTGCTAGGCATCATACAATCAGGTACACACCACAGGAGAATTGTGTAGCAGAGAGAATGAACCATACATTGCTAGAGAAAGCGAAGTGTATGCTTTCTAATGCTGGTTTAGAGAAGAGGTTTTGGGCTGAGGCAGTGAACACGGCTTGTTATTTGATCAATGTTGGACCGCATACAGGGATCGAGTGTCGAATACCTAATGAGGTCTGGTCAGGCAGATATGCTGATTATTCTATTCTGAGAGTCTTTGGTTCCACGGTTTACTATCATGTTAATTAAGGAAAGCTGGAACCAAGAACGAAGAAGGGAGTGTTTATGGACTAAGGAGATGGTGTAAAGGGATACAGAGTTTGGTCTCCATCCGAAAAATGAGTTGTTATTAGCAGGAACGTTGTGTTTGATGAGAGTTCTAGATCTAAACCTAGTTAGCAGCCTAGAGAAACTAGATCTGATCTTCTTGTAGACAGATCTCTGTAATTCCTTCATCAATAAAATCTCTCTTTGCCCGTGGACGTAGCCGTTAGGGGGAACCACGTTAAATCTCTGTGTCTTTTTTTATTGTTTATCCATCTGTTAATCTCTATCTTCTCACATCCGTCACAACAATTAACTTGAGCCTTGTAAAGGACAAACCTGTTTCATACCATACTCCACTCTTGATAAACAAGAGAGTTCTAAGTCTTCGGTTCTTCACCAACGTCTCCGGTATAAATATTTCATCAAGCAAGTGCACAGCGAGTCTTCGAGATTTACAAGGAGATTTCGAGTTTCCAGTTGATGTGCCTAGAAAAATATCTTCTTCAGCTTTGCGTAAACAAACTTCTCTCATCATGTCATGCAA
>NC_027756.1:14899376-14900481 GCF_000695525.1 Brassica oleracea var. oleracea | reverse complement strand
TCCACTATTTATTTGACATAACCCTATTAGGACACCGCCAACGGATCGTCATTGCATACCTCAATTGCGGCTGACTCACAGCTCCAGGCTGAGCAGAGAGATGTGCAAGTGGGGGATCTAGTAACAGCCAACGACATCACTGAACATGTAAGATGATGAGCTAGCAATTACACCCAAACTTTGTAGCTAACAATTTGCCGTTCTGTGCAGGCCGTAAACACCTTAGATGATAACAAAACTCCGGACCTGGTAAATTAACTAACCGTTACGTTTAGGTCTGATAACCATCTTCGGTATATGAATGCTAACACTCCCTCCCCCTGCACGTAGGAGAACAATCAATCACTGGGAGTTACATTTTTTGTTGTTGAGAATCCTGACTCAGAAGAGTTTGAGAAGGAGGAGGTAATTTTTTGTCTGTAAAAGTATCATTTCAGTATACATGTATATCTCTATCACTGACCTTTCCATCTCGCTGATGTTTAATGTAATTCACACACACTCAGATGCATATACCTTTTTATCTAGACGATATGCCGTCTTTCTCACTCGGGCTCTCGCAGGAAGATGCCCCCGTTGTGGAGGAGACGCGCAACCCGATTAATTACGTTTCACCACCCATGGCACATGAAAAAGAGGCACCGGAGCCGCGCAAGAGCAAAAGGTCTAGGATAATCCCTGCTGGACTTCAAGACTACAAGTGTGATCCAAAGGTCAATGCAGGGCATTGCATTATCCCTGATATTGACCACCGTTTTACGCTAATGGAGCAGAAGGTTATGAAGGAATCGTAAGTAACCCCCAACCGTTTGATTAGGCACTAACAAAATTTTTAGTTCTAACTTCAAACTTTTTTAACCCGTTAACTATTACGTTACAGGGATAACAATCTTCCTAACGGATACTCCCTGTCATCGGCTGAGTTCTTAGATATTGCCTATCGTAACACCATATTACCTACGGGGGTAAGCAACACTACTAAGATGTTTAGCATTTTTGGACATGCAGGCTAAACTGCTTACGTTCAATTCAGGTCGTTGACGCCCTTATCGGATTCGTGTCTCGTGGCCCCACGGTTGGTCCAAATGTTGCCATTTACGACACG
>NC_027756.1:14882938-14898111 GCF_000695525.1 Brassica oleracea var. oleracea | reverse complement strand
GTCCACACCAAACTTGTACACATCAATGTTTGCTTCTCCCACCGGGTTGATGCTCCCACTGTACGCTAATCCCCAGTACATGTTGCTGTAATACACAGCCACCCGACTCTCCACTAAACTCCCGTGCATATATGGCCGCAGACACTGCATGCACACAAGGGATGGCCAGCGCGTCGAACTCCTTGCAAGAACAAGTTGTGTTATCAAGATCCACACGGTGAAACATCCCATTCCGATTAACAACTTCGTACTCATTATTTATGATGTGTTTCACGGCATATCCTGTGGAGCCAGTGAAGTGGCGCATCACGATACCAGTAACTTTCGGAGTTAGTGCCCCCACATTGTTTGCTGATGCATCACGTCTCGAAGAGAACCATCCCATCATCATTGACCTAATATACTCCAGGAGCGGGACAATGGGGTATTCTCTAGCCTCAGACAGAGCTGCGTTCAGAGACTCAGCAAGGTTACTTGTCATAATGTTGTACCTTGCCCCATCAAAATGCGATCTAGCTCAGTGCTCAAGTCCAACCCGGATCAGATAATTGGCACAAGCGCCGTCAACCACCTTGAGCTCATTGAAGTGCAAGTAGAAATCCTCCACTTTGTAAGCTCTTGCTGCTCTACCCAGAAGGTACCCCAAATGCTTCTTCTTGAAGATGGTCTGGACGTTCCTCTGGAGATGTAGCAGGCAAGCACAATGCTTAGCCATCGGATACACCTGTTAAATGAAACTACACCAGTTAGCAAACTAAGAATGTATTTAACTGTTAAACATTTTTGGGAGTGTTCTTATTCTACATACTACCAAATAAGTTAACCGCTAACTTATGCACTATAGTTTACCATTTATATTTAAAAAAATAGGTTGAAGTAGGTGCTTACTCTGCGGATTCAAGAGTATATTGCGGTGTGTCTGTCAGAGACAAAGACTAAGTCAGCAAAATCAGGCACAACAGCAAGGAGCTTGTTGAAGAACCATGTCCATGATTGGTCATTCTCGCTATCTACTATCCCAAACGCAATCGGGAATATCTGATAGTTCCCATCTTGTGCACTAGCTGTGAGCAAACACCCTGCAAACTTTCCCTTCAAGTGCGTTCCATCAATTATGACTACCTTTCTCATGAAATCAAATCCTTTTTGGCTTGCTCCAAACGACAGGAAGAGGTACTTGAAACGCTGGACACTGCCTGGTCCCTTGCTTGTCTCTAATGTGACCAGAGTTCCAGGATACACAACGGCAAACTGCTGGAGGTAGGAAGGTAAAGTACTATATGCTGCCTCAACATTTCCACGCCCATTATCTATAGCAATCTCCCGGGACTTCCAAGCAGTCAAGTAGGATATCGGTACACGGTGATCCGTCCTCATCATCTCTCTCAACGCTCCTGCCCTTGGGCCACTCCCGGTACCAACATACTTGCTCCTCATCATTCCCCCAACAATTGATGACGTTGCATGTCTCCTAAACTCACCTCGCTCGCTAACAGTGCAACGGTGGTTACTATCCAATGTCTTGATTTCAAACCGCGGGCACCCCATGATTTTAGTTGCGTACACACGCCATTGATAGTTAACTCCACTGCACTCCAGAACCACTTTTCCGGGCTCAGACTTCCTCACGAAGTATCTGTACCTTTTAGCCAATGCATGTAGGGACATGTGAACCTTGAAAGCATCTCAGTCGACAAATACTTGCCCCACATATAGCTGATTATTGCTCTCCATTTCCTCTTCGCCTGAAATCAGCAATTCATATAATGTTAGAACATACAATATCATTTACCGACTAACTATTCCATTACTCGGTACAAATAAACTTAACCATTACGGGGAAAGCTAAGTTTTTGCTCACCAGCATAACCTACATCCTCCTCAATTGCCACATTAGCCTCCTCTGTGTTTGCATAACCGGAACCAAAACCCATCTGCAGCCCGAAGAGCTGAACACCTGTAATGTCTGGACCCATCATTACCCCCTTGCCTTTCCCATATGAGCCCACACGGCTTCCATCAACGTTGTCTGTAGTAGCTAAGAAAACAGTTACCAGTCAAACACATCATGTATCTGCTAACTATATTTACATCAGTAACCAAATAATTTCCCACAAAACACTCAAATAAACTTCTACATACCTATCGTCAATGTCAGGTTCACTCCACCTGGAGGTTCTGTAGTTATTTCCTCAAGCCGGATCATCCCTTCAGCATTAGGTCTGAACGTTTCCATTTCATCTGATGAATCGGTCTGAGATGAGTTTTCATCAATCACCATTAGGGGCTGGAAAATCTCATCCCTTGTCACCCGCACGGCGTTCCTACGGATTTCCACCATCTGCTCACTGCTGCAGATGGTCATCATCTTCTCCTCGCTAACTTGCAGATAACCACCAGAACGGAAACCTTAAAACGGTAACAACAATGTTAGCATAGACATATACAACTTAGCAACCAACATCTTTAATGTTCTAAAATGCAAACCTCTCCACGGCATTGGCTTAGGTGGAACAACATCTGTCCCGTCTTCCGTCACCCCGAACTCCTCCCTCCTCATGGTGTGGTAGTGGCCAACTTCCACGTTTCCAAAGGCCACACACAAAGTCAATCCTGACCGCCATGAAGAGCTCCACATCTTTGTCTTCTAGTATGTCAACAGGCGGTGTGGTGTAGTCGCCAGGGACTTTCATCCACTCAGGGAAGTCATAGGGCAATGCAACAGGTTCAGAAGGGAGTACTTGGTATTTTCCCCTCACCATAGCCACCAAGTCGCCGTAAGTCTCATTCTCTCTCAACACAATATCGTATTTCACTTGTGTGTGATCCATGTCGAACCTCCAGGTCCCATGGGCAAGTCTCTGCCATTCACCAACAACAACTCTCACCAGTTGCCCCATTGCTTGTACTTGAACAAGCAAGTTGTTTCCTGAACAAAAAGACAGAACACATAATGTTAATTTCTACTTTGTAACAGCGAATGCAACCGTCTATTAATCATCAAAGAGTTGTTTACTGAACACAAAGACATAACAAGTCTATATAGATGAATATATGACAATAATAAACATACCTCTCCTCTAAGAGATAACGAACACTGTCAAACGAGTTCCTAACCTTTAAACTCTCAATCACAGCTTTTGTTATCACTTTGTCTCTCACACCAATCTCTCAACCATCTGCTAAGTATATATATTCTATTCTATGAACCCTTGTACCAAACCCACAACCCAATACGCAACCACCGTTCCACTTACCGAAGCAATTGTCATCATAACGAGTAAGGAGCTCCTTATTACCCAGCAGATCCTCGCCTCCGGCGCCTCCTTGTGTCAGTCACGCTTTTCTGTAAACGCCTCAACCAAATCCCAGTTTCTCTGCTTTCTGACACAGACGCGCGTTCTTTCGGCGAACCCACGAGGTAGAAAGGAGGGGCATTTTCGTCTGAACGTCGCCAAAATATCATTACTTTCGGCCTTATCCAAACGTAAGGGCATTAACCCAATTTGGGCCTCTTCTGGGTATATGTCGCCCATTAACCCTAGATTATATTAGAAACGGTTGACAAAAAAAAAAGATTATATTAGAAACTTATTTAAAAAATAATTCACTTGTAAAACGCCAACAACCACAATTATTCACAAACGCGGATGGTACCAACTCGCACTCGACGCAACGTAGCACATGACGTTCAGAAAAGCTGCAAGCTCAGCAAGTGCCAGTGTCAACTGGAGCGAGGAATACGTATGGTAAAGAACCATGAGATCTACGCACATGATTTATTTATTACATATGCCACTGATTTATCAAAGATATCGACACCTTCATTAAGATTATTTGCGTAAATTATTCACCAGTCGATTACTCCCTAATTGTCGCAGCTCGTGATTTATTTTGTCACGGTAAGGTCCACGTTGAGTATAAAAATTTTAATCTATTTTAGGTCCATTTTGCTAACGAATTGAAAATGATAATTTTTTAGGCACAAGTTTCCTATCAAACTTTAAATAATTCAACACAAGCAAAAATATGTATGGTTTATTTGCTTCTTTCTTAACTTTGTTTACGCTTATACTTAATCAACTACGTAAGGGCTTACTGGATGCAGATCTACTTGTTGTTAATAGATCGGTTAGAGTATTGTTCTGATAAATAACTCTTCTATAGAGTTCATTAATATCTAAACCCATTAGTTTATCCTCTTCTATCTGAACGATGGGTCTATTGTGAAAAAAAAGTAAGGTGTCAAACAAACTTTCTAAGGAGAAAATTGCATTTTAAACCTTGAGAATGTTACATTCTCGCACTTTAAACACTGAACATTTTTTACTAGCATTTTAAACTTTGAAAGTGACATTTTTATCATAACAAACCTCCAATGAGGTTTACTTGTTTACCAAGTCAACGAGGTGACATGTACTGTTCATTTTGTGATGACGTGTCAGTTTTTTTTTTAAATAAAAATAAAATACATAGAAAATTCGAAAAATCAATTGTTTTGAAAAATTCAAAAAATAAAAAAATAACATTTCAAAATTCAAAATAAAATAAAATATTTTTAAAAAATTAATCCAATTATAAACCAATATATATATATTGAATGGTGATACTAGATTCTGTTTTTTTTTTTGTTTTTGATTTTTTTTTAATTTTTGATTTATTAATACTTAACTTATTAAATTTTTGTGAAACTAGAAAATATCTCATAGACCACTTAAAATGTTTTTGACCTTAACTAAAATACTGTAAGTTAGTTTGAAATATAATTAAGAGATAGAGAGGTATGCCTTGAGATTTGTATATGTTAGCTTTTGGTATGAGTGAAGCTTCTTAAATAAGTAACATATATTTTACTTTCTCTAAAGTTTTATTAGTTATTTATTTAATTTCAAAGTTATTTACTATTTTTAAGAACTTCACTTATAAGTTAATTTTTTTTTAATCAAACTTAAAACTACAAAAATAAATATCATTTTAATAAATAATACCAATAATAGGATTAATTTTGAAAATTTAACAAGTTAAGTATTAATAAATCAATTTTTTTAAGAAAAAAATCGAAAACCAAAAACCAGAATCTAGAATCTAGAATCACTATTCAAGTTATTATATTATATATACTTATTGGTTTATAATTTGATTAATTTTTAAAAATATTTATTTTATTTTTAATTTTGAAATTTTATTTTTATAGTTTTTTGAAATTTTGGATTTTTTTGAATGTTTCGGATTTTTTCGATTTTTCTATGTATTTTATTTTTTATTTAAAAGAAAAAGAAAAAGAAAAAACCGACACGTCATCACAAAATGAACAGTACATGTCACCCTAGTTGACTTGGAGGTTTGTTACGATAAAAATGTCACTTTCAAAGTTTAAAGTGTTAGTCAAAAACGTTGAGTGTTTAAAGTGCGAAAATGTGACAATCTTAGGGTTTAAAATGCGATTTTCCCCTTTTTTAAGGGATAGGGTTGGGGATAGAGGGACTTGAACCCTTTGAATTCCATATTCGGAGTTGCCATCATGTCTTTTTATTAAAAAGAATTGTTTCAATACATTTCTTATGTACCTATAGAGACTATATTGGAATTGGATTTGAATCATATTTTGGATCATTCTATATTGATTGACCGCATCCATTATATAAAAAAAAATACACAAGGCAAATAATATTAGTTTCTGAGTGGTAATCACCAAAAATTGAATCTAAACCCCAAAATACAAATGCTCATCTATAGTTTTTTTTTTCCTTAGGGAAATTTGGGCCCATTTCAATTATTTTGCTTATATGAACGAAAACAAACCTACATTAAACACATGATTATTAGATTTTTCTTTATATGATTTTTTTTTGAACTTTTATAAAATATCTTAATATTATAATGAAAGACGTAACAATTATTCAAAGCGTAGTATAAGTTTGTTAACAAATTAATTTGTAAATAAAATAACTTTAGCAAAAAAAAGTTCACTACATAATAAAATTTATTGATTAAAGATATACCACTTTGAATTGTTTCACAACATCAATAAAAATTTTGTAAACATAAATACTCATTTATAAAATAGTAATAAAGAAAGCAGATAATTTTAAGTTTGCTACAAAAAAGATAAAATATATGAAAATATTACAATTCACAATTGTTTTCCAATTTTAAAAAAAAAAATTAAAGAGGAAAACACACCCACGCCGCCGTATCCGGAAGAAAGTATGTTCCAAGAATGGTTCTATCTTGCCGGGTAATAAAGGCTGGTTTCTTAAAGGTGGAGAGGAGTGCTCTCGGTGTTGGTAGAGGTTGAAGTTATCGTTTGGTCAACCGCAGACGACAATGATATATCTCGTTCAGAGACTGGTGCAAGCTTTAGTGTATTATTATCATTGTGGGTTTTGTAATTTCATTTTTGTAGGAGTGTATGTGTTTGTATTCCTTGTTCTTGTAAGTTATTCCGGTGTAGATTTTAGGTGCCTCTTTTTGGGCTTATGTTTCTGGGGTTATCTTGTTTTCCACCAAGCTTGTGTATCAATCGTGTATCTCTTCATTGAATCAATATTTTCAGATGGGAAAACAAAAAAGAAGAAAAACACATCCACGCTTTTACTACCACTAAACTCCAAACCATTTGAAAGTTGACCATATGTCGTACCCTCAAAAGTCGTGAGACGTAACGGTCATATTCGTTTACGTGTCAGCGCGACTTGCGATCAGGTTGTTGTTCGTTTTGCTGTCGCGTAATATGTGACCTGCGATTGATCGCATGTCGCAAGTCACATGTTGTTGTTCGTTTTGATGTCGCGGGTTCCTATTTAAGTCGCCCGAAAAAACAGCAACTAAATAATAAGAAAATTTTGATCGCGCGATTGGTCGCAGATCGCAGGTCGCGCGACACGTAAACGAACATAATTTTAGTCGCAGATCGCAAGTCGCAAAAATGAACGTAATCTTGGTCGAACAGGGCCGTTATCATCAGACTTTGGAACTGGGACTCGACTCAACGACATTAGTAATAAAGATTGATCCTATATGTTAACGATAATAGAGATCACTCATATACTATTCACTTGCAAACATGCAAAGTACATTCTGGCGTTTATCGAACATATGGGACTAGAACATCCATCGCCAAACAAAATGAAACAAAGAGACACATCTACTACAATGATACAGCAACAAACAAACTTTGGAACTTCAAAAAAATAAAAATAAAAAATAGAAGTGGAAAGAAAATCACAAAAAATAATCAGGAGTCTTGCGAGTGGTATCAGGTTCGACCTGTCTCGGTGCTGGATCGAACTGAAGGAAGTTCTGCTCCATCTTCTCTCCAATCTCAAGTATTGCTGCCATGTTTCCACATCTGTAACAGTAGTTTGGTGCACTAAACACTGTAACTACGTTCTTCTCCTATCAATACACACACACACACACACAAAGATTCAGTCATATTTGCAAAGAGATATGTCAACCGGTGTTAATGCACATAATACATATACAGTACCTGACACCAATTAAAGCCTTCCATTACAAGTTGATGCGCTCTTGATATCAAACTCAGTCCATTGTTATGATTAAACTGAGTTGCAATGTCCTGTCCAAACGTGTAACCAGCACCACGGGGAGATATTCCCCAACCACAACGATCGTCTGGATCAGACCAGAGTAAATCGCACATTGGTCCTTCATGTGGAACCTACAATCTCAGAGCATAACCATAGCAGATGATTAGAAAAACAACTCCTACTCTTTCAGAGGTCAAAACTGTTCAGAGTTTATATAGCGAGGAAAAATCTGCGACTTAAGGAAAAGAGGAGACATTTTAATTATGCTCGGACCAAAAAGAAAATAATCATTACCTCCTGTATGCGATCCAAGCTTCGGATATTGTCAAGGGTGTCCAGAGAAGGTGAAAGCCCTCCATGTAAACAAAAAACCTGTAATTGATTACAGTTGTTAAAGATGAAATGCGGAAAGGACACATTGTAACTTATAAGAAAAGCTCAAACCTGACTCTCTATAAGTGCTGTAAGAGGTAGGTAATCAAAGAGGTCCGTGAAATGTTTCCACACGTTTGCATTTCCATATTTCCTCAAGCACTCGTCATAAAAACCATATCTGAGTACACAAAAGTAAAAAAAAAAAAACAGACATGAATTGAAGCCGGAGATTGAAATAAAGGCTTGGTTCCTGTCCTGACACATTAACTAAAATATTTTCGATTCATTTTGTTCGCCTTGGATCGTGTTTCAAGCCTTTTAAAACTAAGCTCGGAAGGAAGTAAAATACTAGTTTTTTATTTAGAAAATAAATACTTACACTTGTGTAATTTGACGACTCTCATGATTCCCGCGCAGGATCGTGAGTCTGTCTCTGTAACGCACCTTCAGTGCCACCAATAGGGAGACTGTTTCAACTGAGTAGTATCCACGATCTGCAAAAACATAGCCGAGACGAATGATAAACCAAAGACATTCACTATCAGATCCAACTTCAAACTTGAACCAGACAAAAGATTTGAAATTTAAGGAAAGTGTCTTCACGAAAATTAAACACCACAATGCTTAAAGCATTAATGATGGTTGTATAACATTATAATAACAAAAGCTAATCATCACAACATCAGCCTTAATGAAAGTGGAACATGAATCAAAAGCTGTTTATTCCAGCAAATGACACTCACAAAAAGCTCACTTTAGGTATAACAAAGGTGTCAATATTAGTCTCCTCAAAAAGAAGCATAACACAAAACACAGATCTATGACGACTCATCAATCAAGAAACATTACTTGTCGTGAATTTGATTGATCAAGAACATACATACCTACGTAATCACCCATGAAGAGGTAATTAGTATCAGGCGGGTTACCACCAATACGGAAGAGCTCGATTAGGTCATAGAACTGGCCGTGGATATCGCCGCATACGGTGACCGGACACTTAACCGGTTGAACATTCCATTCCTCAACGAGAATGGCCTTGGCTTGATCGCAGAGGATCTTCACGTCCGCTTCAGCCAACGGCTTGCACTCCATCAGCTGCTCGATCTGACGATCCAGATCCCCGTTTGACGGCATCTCCTCCCAAATCTAACGATTAGCCACCGAGTTTTGCGAATCGAACACGGCGGCGACGGCGGAGGATGAGGATAAAAGTCGCCGATGGTTTTACGGGTTGATCACGCGCCGTCTCTCTCTCTCTCTCTCTCTGCGCAAATGAAGATATTTATTTGGCTTTAGTATTATTTTCAGACAAACTGTTTTTTTTTTTGTTTGTACTTGTTAAAAAGTATGTGACGTGGGATGGAACCGGGTCAAAAGGAATTGACACGTGGCGAATCCTTTCTCTTTGGTTTTGAATCTTCTGATGAGAAGTTCATTTGTTGGGTTTTGTAACAAGGACAATCTGCTCTTATATTGAGTGGCGCTTGGCTTAGCCGTTACCAGTTGATTGACAGGTTTGGCCTGGTTATCGATTGAACCTAAATCCACAATACCAGTATGATTACTAATCCTTAACCTGTTAACCAATTCTGATTATGAAATTTGGATTACTTGATGAGCAATGCGATTCTTGGTTTTGTTTGGCATCAGGGTACTACATGAAGTGTGGAATCTGATCTTCCTGCGTCGATAGTCTCCGAGTTGTTTGGTAATACTATGTTTTATATCTCGTTTATTACAAATAAGTTGAATTTTTTCATTGTGTGATCATGTGGTTACACAAAGTCGATATGAATGTGGTTACAAAACTTCGAACTAAACAATTATACATCAGCTTAGAGTTAATGTATTTCGAGATAAACCCAATGAGTCTTCTTCACAAGCTCAACTTTGAAGTGTTGTCTCTTTCAGCTATGTTGCCATTTGTGGACCTGTGGTTGTGGTGCAAGAAAACAAATCGGTGGAGGATTACGCTAAGTGAAGTATCTAGACCACACACTCGTCTCTCCAGGGATACCCTCTCCATAAATTACTGAAAGAGAACTAATTTGAAATCCATAGAGAATTCAATTAAAGTAGTCTTTCGTTGTCCTTGAGCTTTTTGTTTCGTAAAATAAAAAATATTCAAAGATATAATAAACAACTTATTTGATTAATCTCAAACGTAAGAACCAATAAATAAAATAATTTCCCAAACTCATAGTACATGCCGTGGTTAAGAGAAGATAACAAAATTTTATCATGAATGTTAATTTATTTATTTAATCTATTTTTAAATACATCATAGATGCCTGCTGTATCTCTCACAATGAAGAACATTCATTTTGTATGCAGTTAAGGGATGATGTATCCAACAAAAGCAAGGATAGTTTACAAGAATATATATCAGGACTGGGCAAATTTCACCTTGGGCCACACAAGAATAATAGACGAAAACTGGCCCATTAAAAATTTAAGATATAACTAAAAATAGTTGGGGGCGTTCCGGGAATTGAACTCGGGACCTCTCGCACCCTAAGCGAGAATCATACCACTAGACCAAACGCCCTATATTCATGCAAATGTGAATATTTATATATACCTATATACCAAGATACGAAAAATCACACTAAAACTTGACTAGTCATCAATGAATTTCAAAAAAACCAAAAGCAGTCGTCAAGGTTTTTCAATTTCAGATTTCAACCAAATGTCAGTTTACTCATCCCATGTGAGAACATTAACAAAGTGCAAGAGAAACATATAAATTAGCCTAACATTGACCTTCGCATTTAAAATGTATGTTAACATTGTTGCTCACTGAATCCTTGCCTAAACAATTCAAAAACTCATTCAGTAATACTATTAAGTCCATAGTTGTACCAATTCTAAGTCCTAATCTACAAAAAAGCCATTATAAAATATCTAATATGCGGTCCCCTGGTGCGATCAGGTATGGTTTAATGGACGCATCCCGAAACATGTGTCTATAACCTGGATTTTGGATAGGGACAGGATGGTCACGAGGGACAGACTGATAGCTTGGGGGTTACAAGTCCCTTCGGTGTGTATTCTTTGCAACGCGAGTGATCGATGAGAATAGACAGCATCTGTTCTTCGATTGCCCTTATTCCTCGACAGTGTGGTCTTTCTTCTGTAACAGGTTACATCTCTCTCCTCCCCCTCTTTTTGAAGATGGTTTGAGATGGCTGAAAGACCCCATTGGAGACAAGAACTTGGTGCTCATCACAAGGCTTCTCTTTCAAGCTTCTATCTATCACATATGGAAGGAAAGAAACTCTCGCCTGCATAGAGGTATTGCTCGCCAAGCAGAACTTGTTGTTGCAGACATTAAGCAGACGATCCTACTCCGGCTCGACCCTCTCTCTCGGAAACAAAATGTTCCTCCTGGATTCTCTCTACTCTCGTCATGGTTCCAAGTATTTTAACTCCTTTTTGGACTAGGCGAAAATATTTTTTGTAGTAATTAGGCTAACCCTTTATGGGTTGCCTTTTTTGTAATGGGCCAGACCCTTTATTTTGGTTAATCGGGTTTCGGGTTTTCGGGTTTATAAAAATCAGCCTCATTCGGGTTATACAAAAGTTCGGTTCGGGACCGGTTTGGGTTCTTTCGGGTTCGGGTAGGGGTTAGTAAATCTTCAAAAAACCGGTACAACCCGATATACTTTCGGGTTCGGGTCCCAATCGGTTCTTTGGTTTAAAAGTACATAATTTGTATTTACTTTGTAACCAAAACACAAGTAAAATCGGTTCTTCGGTTTTAAAGTACCTGATTTATATCTATTTTGTAACCAAAACATAAGTAAAATCGATTCAAAAATAAGAAAGAAACATCAAACGCGATCATTCAAAATTAAACGAAAGGTAAACATAGTTATTGATAGAAATAAAACCAAATAAAAGAAAGCATAAAACGAAAACCAAGTTCTCATGAAATGGGAAACATTATTCAATGAAAACAAAACCAAAATCTAAAAACTTCAAGCTTCAACCACCAACTTCAACCATCAACATTAAGGTAATAGATAATTACTTTAGATGTTCGATAATTTCTTAGTGTATTTTGGATATATATTAGGAATTAAGATCATGTTTGATACAAGCTATTTTGGGAGATTTTGAATCTTCCAGGTTCTATCGGGTACCCATTTAGGTTCGGGTTCGGTTCGGATAATACTCATAACCCAAAATACCACAAAACAAGATCGAATCGGTAATTACGTCGGGTTCGGATCAGGTTCGGTTCGGATTTTCGGGTTCGGTTTATTTGCTCAGCCTTAGTTAATATAATTTTGGAGAAAAAAATATCTAATATGCATAACATAATAATGATTTTCAAATTATTAAGATGTAATTTCCGTCAATAATACCAATTTTATTAGTTATACTAAATTTATTAGTAATACTAGTTTTACTTAGTTGTCCTATTGCAGGAACTCCAATTGATTTTCTAATCTACTTGAAGTTTAATATGATTCAACCAATGCAATCTATTTGTTACTAGTTAAAGTCTTAACCGACCCAAAAACCATGCTAAAACACCCAATATGTATTCTCAAATACATTTAAATGAGATTTCCAATTCAATCCCAAGATTTTCAAATGCAAAACCCAATTTAGAGCATAAACTATTACGTTGAAGAACGTAATTAGGGTGGTATGTACCAATTTCCCTAGACATAGGGGTGATTGGTAGTTGCTGTAGGTGATGTCCACAACCCTATTTATTCTTAAAGCACCAAATTCAGAGCAATCAAGCTTTAAATTTTTTTTTGAAACCACAGCTTGTGAAATAACCTACAGATGGACAAGTGCTCTGCAGAGCCAAATATCCAAAGCAATTTTTTAGTGCTTTCCATAAAATTCTACAGCAATAAAATCTAAAGCCACAGCAAAAGGTCTGCAGATTTTTTTTCTACAGCAAAATTTTTAAAGCTACAACCCTTACCAATCAGACCCATATTTGTCACGATTGAACCAAGTTGCCTTGGCTAGTGGTAAAAAGCTCAAGCTTGAACTTTTATCTTGGGTTCGAGTAGTATTGGCCACCTAGCCGCACCCTTAAAGACGGGATTTCGCGTATCCGGATGCAAGGCCTCGTGAAATTAGTCTATGGGCTTAAAATTTTTTGGGATCCCACGTATCAGAAAGATCAAAAGAAAAAAAAAAATTTTCCACGCTGAAAACATCACAAAGTTCTAGATGTAGATTAATGTTTACTAATTTGGAAGATTTTATAATAAATTAAAATATATTAGAAACAAATAAAGAGAATAAATTGTAGGAGTGGACGTAGAACAAATATTCAATGTTTTAAGGATATACGCGATCAGCTCTGCTCTGCACGAGTAATTAGTTTACCAATTCGATATGCTCTGCAACTTTACAAATATTTGGTGTTTTGGATATCTGGAATAACTGGCGTTTCAATCGGAACGTAAAAATTAATTAAAAAATATTATAAAATAATAATATTTCATTACAAACTTTTTAAAAGTTATTTACTTTTAAATTTTAATAATTTAGTGAATCAAAATAGTTTAAAACTTATATAGAGATATATACATAAATTTTATATACATTTATATGTGTATATGTCAGATCAGATATTCGTTTTTAAAAATATTAGTGTTTGTGATTTGTTTCATTTTTATGGATATTGAATTGTAGTATTTATTTTTTTGTAGTATTTATTTTGATTTGTAAAGTTACAGATATCAAAAAAATTAGATAGAATTGAAATGAATAACGGATCAAATCAAATTTTCAGATATTTTACCCACCCCTGCAAGTTTTAAATTATTATTTTTGTCGGCATATTGACCTGCTAAATGTTCAAAAACACTTGTTATAAATCTTGAAGACGACCTCACGTGCCAAATTTCGATATACATTTGTTACGTAATTACTACACAAGAGGGTAAACTGCCACTTAGAACAATGCCGTTTGAGATTGTTGGTCGCTTCTTTTGTTCGTCTATAATTCTACACGTACATTATACATATATATGTCTTTTTTTTTTGTCAGCGATTATACATATGTCTTACTTACCAAAAATCCAACATTCACCGGAACTACTTGCCAGAGGATTATCTTTGTGTTGCCACTCCTTTTGTTTCTCTCTCGTTCTCTCCCTCTCTCTCTCTCTCTCTCTATATATATATATATATATATGAATATATATATCATTAATTGACTGAACTTTGTAAAACATGAGTTAGTAGTTTTTTTTGACATTTTGGTATAGTTTACTTTCAGATGTTTTCGGCAACTATCTGTATGAACCAATTATCTGTAGAAGTATTGTGGTGCAGTGGTGTTAGATAATGCATTTTCTACATGTGGCCATTCTAAAAGAGAAAATGTTTCTATTCAATTTCCAAGTTATGTGAATCTTAAACTGGTGAGAGAGAATTAAAAGAAACAAAGGAAAGATGTTTTATTACATATATGATTGATTGATGAACAAAGAAAACAATGAACACAGATAGAGTTTTATTATTAAACGTAGGTTATAACTCTTCTCCTCTTAACTTTGTAGTCTTTAATTTCTTTCAGGGAATATATAGACATAGTCTTGGACGAAGTGCCTGTTCAAGTAGCTTTCACGAACACAACAGGGAATGGTTTGGAGCTTAAAACCAAACGCCTAACGCCATTTTTGTCCTTAACGATCCCGACATTGATGCAATCTTTACCCTTAGGACAATACACAATCTTGTAGCCTTTAAGCGAATCTCCAGTTTTCTTGATCTGGAAGGAAGTCAAGGACGAATCTTCTTTAGTTTTTGGCTTAGGACCAGCCGCTATGAACCACGTCTTACGGTCCTTGTTGGAAGGAGCGACCCACCAGTAGTTTGACTGGGCACAGGTCGTAGCTTTAGCATCCATCATGATGTTGAGGTTCTCTGATTCTGGAACGAACCCAACTCTTGACATCCAGTTTGAGAATTTTACGGGAATGCCCATCTTAACCTCTAAAGTTTCATGACCGACATAGAGAGGACATTTGTAATGACCCACCTCCACTATCCCCACTATCTCCACCATCTCCACCATCCCCACCACACCCACCATCTCCACCATCCCCAACTTCTTTAAAGAGAAAGAGAGAGAGAGGGAGGGAGAGAGAGAGAGAGAAAGAGAGAGAGAAAGAGAGAGAAAGCTCACCTGAGCTCGTCGCCGGAGCAACCGTGTGCCGTGATCACGTTCAGCTTGCCACCACCGATAAACGCCCTAGG
>NC_027756.1:14857013-14878679 GCF_000695525.1 Brassica oleracea var. oleracea | reverse complement strand
AATTAAATTATATTTATTCGGAGTGCTATGTCCGGGTCCATGGACTTCGGGGTGGCATCCCATACCTCACTGAGCGATTCCCCTGTCGCTCACCCCTCACTCTTCCCCTTTTCAGGTGAGACAAACAAGTATGTGATATTTGGACGGACTTGGTGCTATTGGACTTTTCTTTCGGATTTTATTTGGGCATGGGTGAGAGTTGTCGGGTTTATGGGCTTTTATATTACGGGATATTGTTGGTGGCCCGTCGTCCTTAGTGTCAGGGAGACGGGTATCACATTGTTGTATGATGACGCGTCGGGGGTGACACGCTGTCCTCCATATAGGAGGTGACGGGTGTCACAACATTGTTTGTCACCACGGGGGACTAGAGTCAGGCCGCCACCTGCAGCGCCGAAGATGCGACGGATAACGTAGTAACTACCGCTGAAGATGAAATGACCTTTGGAATCGAGAACTGGTCCGCCAGCGTTTGCAGTCGCGGCGAGAACAGCAGTTAAGGTAAGGAAGTAAAACATAGGATTCATGGTTTTGGGTTTATGTAGTTGGTTTGATTTGAATGTTACTGTATGAAGAAAATGTGAGTTCATGTGAGCGATATTTATAGAGGGAACATGCACACACCAGCTTTGTAGACGCCTAAGTACATTGAGATTTGAGTTGTATGCTCCACTTTCCTTCCACGCGTTTTATAATGTGTGTTATTTTTTTTGTATGAGGAGATATAATTTTGAACCGTTGGATAACGAATAAGATTATGTATGTTCACCATCCATAGCTCTCATTTTATAAGTTTATTTATTTATTTAAACGTTACAAAAGAAACAAAACAAAAACTAAAAGCTCCCCTTATCGGTTCAATTTGGATTGGTTCGAAATTGAGCTCCCTGTCAAAAGTTTGGTTAACCGTCGGTAACACATGTATTCGATTCTTGTGATATCATGAACGCCTCTTTTAGAAGATAGCGATAACAACAATGTTAGTTTAAAGAGGAAAGATACCAAAGCTTATGTTCATAGTGTATAAGTCATTTTAGCCTCGTGTTTTCGTAACTTTCTCCTCGTCTGATTAATTCTGTGAGCAAATTGTTCAAGTGTGAAGTTGTAAAAGCTTTAACCTCCACCTAAATACATAGCTTTATGATATAAAATTTCTTTATTACTCTCAGTAACAGATTATGCCTCTTTCTTATCATCCAAGTTACAGATAATCTTTGTTCGACCTATCTAAAGAATTGAACCGGTTAGGATTGAATAATATTTAGTCATGTTTTCGTACTCTTTTCATTTTGTAAGAGAAAACTGACCAAATATATATTTTGAAGGTTTTATAGAAATAATATTTTATATTCATCAGTTGACTATTGTATGATTTTATATGTCGACTAAAGCAAGAGGTCGCGAATTCGACTCTCTGTTAGAGGAGTGGTACTGAAACCTCTCTTAAAAAATTCTACATAGATGGTCAAGGGGTTTCTATGACGCTAATGAGATTTTCCTAGATGCGGGGTCAGTCACTGTAAAAGTTTATCAGCAACAGTTTTTTTTTTGTTTTCTCTCTCTTCCATTACTCTTTTTTCCTAAACAATTAGGGTTTTCACATCTACCATCTTCAAGCTCCGGCGGCCATCTCGTCCTCTTACGGCCGTCGGAGGCACCCTCGTGCCCCTTCACTTCTGATCTTCTTCGTTTGTCTCTGTCTCTTCTTACGGTAGGAGGAGAGGTTCAGTTACGTTCAGATCTGAAAACCTTGTTAGATCTTTCAGCTTCTTGGTGGTTTGAAGATGCGTGAGGACAGCTACCTTCTTCCTCCGGGCTCGCCTCTGATCTCTTTGGTTCTCCGGTCATTTTCTGTGTTCGTGGCTGTCCTCTCCCGAGTGTGACATGGCAGGTGGCGTCGGCTAGTCTCTCCAGGCCCGTCTCTGCTTCAGGTGTGGCTGTGGCTGGAGGCTTGGTGTGGTTGTTGGTGTGCTAGGGATCAGGGTCTATCTTTGTGATGGATCTCTGTGTTGTTGTACTTTGCTTGGTTGTTTCAGGTCTCCTAGACGACGGCGCATGGAGTGCGATGGAGGTTGAGCCCTCAGCTCTGCTTCTTCTTTTTTTCTCTGGTGACGGACGCGTCCGGCGGTTTCTGTTCTCCGGTTTTCTGCTGTAAGTAGGTATGATACGGCGATGTGGCCCTCTGTGGCTCTCCTCTGTTCCCAATAAAAGCTCTGGTTTTGCTTGACAGGTTTAGGAGCTGATTATGTGGTAGTTTGATGGTGGGTTAGTCAGGCAACAGTCTAATCTTCGGTTCAGTCATAGGTTTTATCGGAGGATTTGTCCGCTTCCGGTCCGTTCTCCCTATAAGGTTTTCTGGTTAAACGGGTGTAGACGGTCACGGTAGAGAAAGCTCGAGCCGGTAATCTCATGTTCTCTCTAACGAACGACGGCATCATCGGAAGTCGGTTTATCCTCGTACCGCCGGTGTCTCTTTGACTGGACTGGCTTGCAGGTCCGTGATGGTTTCTTGGATTGGTTTGTGGTGGGTTTACTATTTGGAAGATGTAGGAGCCGTGCTTCTGGGGTTTGAGAGCACCATATCTCTCGGTATCTCGTGGTAACTGAGTTGTCTTTTATGCTCTCTCTGGTGTTTTTGGTCTGTCATCATTTTGTTAGCTCGTCTTCATCCCTTGATCAGGCTGCTCTTATTTCGTGTTCTTTGCTTAGCTATTGTGCACTGTTGCTTCTTGTTTAGTTACTTTTCATCCGTTTCTACTCGTTTCCGTAATTTTGTGAAAAAACAAAATTTTGGTTTAAAATTTAACATTTAACCAAAAAAGACATAATTACTGATACATTGATTTCATTTTAAATTTCATTATATATGTTTTATCAAACAAAAAAATCAGGAAATATTTGTTTCACAGTTGCAATTGAAAAGAATGAAAGAACTAACAAAATATGCTTTAATTATGGATTGTGTTTTTGTTCATCCTATTTTTTTTAAAAAATATAGAAAACATAGCTGACTATATTTATAGATCGGTATACTACTATATGAGGAAGATAACTTTTAGCTATACAATTCATAACTAAAGATGTGGAATAACCGAAGTCGCTTTTCCTAGTGCTGGACATTAGGCCTGGGCGTTCAGGTCTTTCGGGTCCGGATCTTTTCATGTCCTAAATATTTAGATCCAATAGGTACTTAGAAATTTCCGGTTCGGGTTCGGGTCGGTTCTTCTCAGGCATGAATCGGTTCGGGTCTATAATTAAAATACCCATAAAATACCCGTAATTTTTGGGATCCATATCGGGTCCGGGTCGGGTTCGGGTATTTAAGATCTGAAAAGGACATGATATACCCAATTCCAGCAACTTTAGTTGAATATTTGTCATATATATCTAAAATTTTACAAAACAACTTAAACAAAACTATTAATAATTAAAATAAAACATTTTAAAACTCTAAATTTTACATTTTAAAGCTTTATATTACTTTAAAAATGTTAAAAAATAATAACAAATGTTGTTAACAAAAGATATTTCAACTAAATCATAAAATAATATATATAAAATAGAACACAAAAATATCATAGTTTTAGATATACATGTTTTTAAGTCGGGTACAAATCGGTTCTTATCGGGTCGAGTCTATTCGGGTCGGTTCTTTTCGGGTCCGGGTCTATACGGGTCGGTTCCTTTTCGGTTCCGGTTCTTTCAGGTAAAAAAAAATTAGACCCAAAAGGTACTTGTAAATTTTCGGTCCGGTTCCGGATCGCGTATTTTTGGGTCGGTTCCGGTTTGGATCTTCGGATTCAGGTTAAAATGCCCAGGCCTACTGGACATAATGTTCGTGCCCGAAAGACTGACCCGGAGGTGCTGACCCAAAAATCGAGGTACTGAACCTGATTTAACACTGCCTTAATATCTGTAAAGATTTTTTTATTCAAAACCCAAAAACTGAAACCGAATCCTACCCACACTGAGAACTTGATGAGAATCCGAACATATCCGAACATATAAACACATATATATAATATTATTTATATTTATACTTATAATAATATTAATACCTAAAATTAAAATTATAAATAAAATATATATTTATTATTTTGGGTATTATAGATAGAATTAGATACTTTGGATACACAAACCCAAATAAAATTGTATTCATAGTTATTTTCACACAAAAAATAACTCATTGGAACCATATATATTGAGTATTTTTGGTTTTTAGGTATTTTGGATAACTTTGAGTAGGTTAAATATAAAATATTCGAGTAAAATCGGATAGGTTGGTTATTTCGATTAAAAACTGAATGTACGAGGATCTCGGAGAACCCATCTCGAACCCAACATGATTTTTTGTTCAAAATCCAAAAAACGATATTCAAATGGGTCGTATTCATGCCCGAATGCCATGGCTAGCTATTCTTGTGAACTGTTACAGTTTATAAACAATGGTATTGAAATTTAGTAGCTTTATTGAAATCCACTAGAAAGGAATGGTTTTACAAAACCTTTCCTTTGTAGAGGTGGTTTAATAAAATCAAACCTATCGGTCACAGCGGTTACTAGGCCTTGGCATCGGGTACATGTTCGGATACGGATCGGTTCTTTCGGTTATCAGATTTTTCGGGTTTGGAAATTAGGCCCCATTCGGATATTACAAAATTCTGGGTCCGGTTCGAGTCGGATCTTCCTGGGTCCGGGTGGGTTCGGTTCTGATGTAAAGGAACCTGAAAATAACCGAATAACCAATGTATCTGAAACGGGTTCAGATAATAGTACCTAAAATAACCATATTACCTGATTCGGTTCGTGTATTTTGTATCCAAACTACCCAAATGTACCAAAAAATAACAAAAAATACTCATTAGATACGATTTTGTTTGAGTATTTCTATCCAAACTATCATATTTTATCAGAAAATACACAAAAATATTGAAAATAACAAATATATTTAATTTAAAATTTTAATTTAAAATATTAAAATAATTATAAATAAAATTATAAATAATATTTGTAAATATATATTTACATTTCAGATATTTTCGGTTACTCATTCGGTTCTCGGTTCGAATCGGGTTGGGTACCAGTTCTTCAGATACATCAATTTTAAGACCCATTCGGTTACCCCGGGTCCGATCGGGTTCGGGACTCTGATTTTCGGATCAGTTTCGAGTCGGTTCTTCGGTTCCAGATATTTTGCCCAGCACTAGCAGTTACTAATAAACTACTTCAGCACATAAGACATACATAAAGCCAAGAAAACTAATCTCAGACAACAAACAGATGGAATACCCTCAAGTTAAAGGTTTTCACAAAGCGAAGGATCAGCCCTGTTTCTGGCTTGGAACACACCTCAATTCCTTTGCAAATGGTTAAGAAGAAACCTCCACCATCTGATGGCTGTAACACGAATCCGTCTGCTGTACTCAAAGCTCAAGCTGTGAGAAGTTCGTCAAGCAACATTCACACAGCGTCTGTAACAAACAAATACAAAAACAGGTACGTCAACGGATATATCTTGCTACCAAAATAAACTTGGTACCACCCTTTTTTCGGTTATACCACCCTCAACTGTCAACTCACACAAACTCATCTCTTTTAAAACAACTAACAATCCGCGGGGTTGCCCAAAAAAAAAACAAACCAGCGGAAAGCGCGGATACACCCCGTATATAAAAAAACTCTATAATAAAACTTAGAGAAAATATTAGGACTGGGCAAATAAACCGAACCCGAAAATTCGAACCGAACCCGATCCGATAAAAATGAATCCGAACCGATCCGAACCCGACATAAAAACCGAACGAATCTTGTTTTTTGGTATTTTGAGTTATGAATATTATCTTAACTGAACCTAAATGGATATCCGATAGAACCCGAAACATTTAAAATCACAAAAAGAACTTCTACCAAATATGATCTTAATTCTTAATATGTATCCAAAATACTTTAAGATATTATTGAACTTATAAAATAATTATCTGTTACATGAAGGTTGATGGTGGAATGTAGCGGTTGAAGCCTGAAATTTTTAGATTTTGGTTTTGTTTTCATTGAATAATGTTTCTCATTTCATGAGACATAAGTTTTTGTTTTATGATTTCATTTATCCGGTTTTCTTTCTATCACTAACTATGTTTATCTTTCGCTTGATTTTGAATGATCACGTTCGATTTTTTTCTTATTTTTGAATCAATTTTACTTATGTTTTGGCTATTAAAATATGTACAAATCATGTATTTTAAATCCAAAGAACCGATTTTATTTATATTCTAGTTAAAAAATAGGTACAAATCAGGTATTTTAAAACCGAAGAACCAATTGGAACCCGAACCCGAAAATATAATGGGTTATACCATTTCTTTGAAGATTTACTAACCCCGATCCGAACCCGATAGAACCCGAACCGGTCTCGAACTGAATTTTTATATAATCTGAATGGGGCTGATTTTAATAGATCCAAAAAAAACAAAACCCGATTGGGACCCGAATGTCCATGCTTAGAAATTTTCAAAATCCCATTCAAAACCATCTGCTTGGTTCCAAAGGTTATACATAGATAAAAAAAAAACTTTACACATACACATACACATACACATACACATACATTACGTCATTAACATTAACATTCACAGGGCGCTTCTCTTCCCTCTCTTGCTCGAGCTTTTTAGCCTTTGGTTTCTACGGGTAACCTCATTCTCTTCCCCCGAAAACTATTTCTTTCTTCTCAGAGACAAAGAGAGAAAGAGATTAGAGAGAGAGAGAGAGAGAGAGATCCAAAGTAGAAGCAACCTTGTCCGTTTACTTCCTCTCTCGTGTGAAAGATTCGTTATCCCTTTTCTCTTTCGGAAAACTCAGGGCGGCGATCCACTCTCCTCCGTCGCTTCTATGTAAGTTTTATCTTCTTCAGAAGTTGTCTCTGTCCCCTTTGAATAAATGTGATCCGGTCTCTCAACACGGTTTCAAATATCCAAAAATCTCCTTCTCTTACTTTTCTTCTTCTTCTGTTTCTCGTCTTTGATTCTTGTTCGATAGATCTGGTCTCTATCTGTTACAGTGAAGAGGGTTAGAGAATAATTCGAATTTGGTTTGCTTCTCCGACTTCGATTTGTTTCAGGGCACAGTGAAGCGTGTTAATCTTTGTTCCTTTTTTTTTTTGTGTTAGAAATCAAAAAGAGATGAAGAGGGTTAGAGAAGAGGTCTACGTTGAAACGTAAGTTCTTTGTCTGTTCTGAATCCTAATTTGCCTGATTTGTCTTTTTAATTCAAATTCTGCTTTTCCGTACAAAATTAATTTTGATTTTTCTTCATGTTAAATGCGGAAAAGAAACTAACTTTATAAGTTTGTGTGATGCAGAAATGGTAAGCCTCTAACGATTGGTGGAGGAGGAAACACGGGAGGGCTGACAACAGGTGATGCCTTGAGCTACCTCAAAGCTGTCAAAGATATGTTTCAGGAAAAGAAAGACAAGTATGACACTTTCCTTGAAGTCATGAAGGACTTTAAAGCTCAGAGGTAATAAATATACCCTTCTTTGTCTCTTCCATTTTTTGGTCTGTCTTGTTTTGCTTAGTTTCTTGGTCGTCTCGTGTTGGTTTGTTAGAGTTGACACAAGTGGTGTCATAGCGAGAGTAAGAGTGTTGTTCAAGGGCTATGATGACTTGCTTTTGGGTTTTAATACCTTCTTGCCCAAGGGGTACAAGATAACCCTTCCGGAGAAGAAAACAGTTGATTTTGGAGAAGCTATTGAGTTTGTTAACAAGATCAAGGTATGTATCTAATGTTGTAGAATTATATACCAATTTAGTTATAGATTTAAACCAGTTAAACGTTTATTTCTGCAGGCGCGGTTTGGGAGTGATGACCGTGCATATAAAAAGTTTCTAGACATCTTGAACATGTATAGAAAGGAAAGCAAGTCCATCTCTGATGTTTATCAAGAGGTGTGTGTTTACAGTAAATTTGTATTTACTATTGATTTCCTCTGCCTTTTTCTGATTTTTATCTGCTGTACAGGTTACTCTGTTGTTCCAGGACCATGAAGATCTGCTTGCGGAGTTTGCCCATTTCTTACCTGATAATTCAGGATCAGGTTCTGCTCATTACCCTCTGTCCGGAAGGAACGCAGTACCAGGTGCTCCAGTTCCTGCCATGCATCCAAGGAATTTTGAGAAGGTTTCTCTTAATTCAGCTTTCTAAAGCTTTTTTTTTTTTTTAAAGCTTTCTTTGTGGCTATGCATGCTTAGTTTGGAAAGTATTAACATCCTTTCACTAGTTGTGCTTAGAGTGACAATTTAAGAAAATGAAAATGGTTGTATATAGCTAATGGATGAGAGAAACTATGTTAAACTCGATAGTTCACAGTTTGAGATGTTAATACGGACTCTTTATCTGCCACAGAGAATAAAAATACGGAATGAGTATACTGAACACTCGGATCAACGAGAAGATGGTGACGAGAACCTTGTGGCTTGCTCTGCTGGTAATTGAGTATTTTGAATCACCTATAGCATTTTTGTTTATTAAGGCTTGGCTCAGCGCCTGCTGAGAGCAAAATTACAAATATATGTCTTCCACTTTTCAGTAATTTTTATATAAAAGGAATTTTATATATATCTGTGAGACATATCGTCATATTTTTTACTATGGTCAATCTTGTCTTATCAATCAAGGTCAATGGCCAGGATACCTGAAGGTAGGGGACAAAGAGGGTATTCAAGATTATGAAAATGGCAGTAAAGACAATGGAAGTCACAAAATTCTACCATCTACCAGCAACCATGTGGCCAAGGGTATTAATGAACTGGATCTTTCTGAGTGTGCACAATGTTCTCCAAGTTATCGTCTCCTTCCAGATGATGTGAGCGCCTCTTAAACCTTTAAATAGTTTTGATCTATGAGACTTCATTTTAGTGTTCTTATGATCATTTGTTTTGGCTTTCTCCTGTGGGTAGTATCTTATTCAGATCCCAAGCTACAGAAATACACTAGGTGAAAAGGTACTTAACGATCACTGGGTGTCTGTCACATCGGGGAGTGAGGACTACTCATTCAAACACATGCGTAAAAACCAGTATGAAGAAAGCTTGTTTCGATGCGAGGATGACAGGTATGACATACTATATTTAGTAATCTTTCTAATTTTCACCAAGTTGTCTGAAAATGATCATGCCCTGATCTTGTCCCAGGTTTGAGTTGGACATGTTATTAGAGTCTGTGAATGCAGCCATTACGCGTGTGGAAGCTCTTCTGGAGAAGATCAACAACAACACAATCTCTATAGAGACACCAATTTGTATCAAAGAACACTTATCAGGCAAGTACTTGTTTAAGTTTATTATATTCTGACTGGGACTAATGCATTTGTATGTGATAATTTAACAGAGCTGAACCTAAGATGCATTGAGCGGTTGTACGGGGATTATGGGCTTGACGTCATGGATTTTCTGAAGAAGAATTCTCATATCGCCTTACCGGTGATACTAACTCGCTTGAAGCAGAAGCAAGAAGAATGGGCTAGGTGTCGCTCTGATTTCAGGAAAGTATGGGCTGAAGTATATGCTAAGAACCATCACAAGTCACTAGATCACCGAAGCTTCTATTTCAAGCAGCAGGACTCCAAGAATCTGAGCACAAAAGGTGTGTTTTCTTATGGTTTATCACTCTAAATATCAGTTCATTTTGTTTATATTACATACTTAAAGTTGTCTGTTGTGTCCCAAATGCAGGTTTAGTGGTAGAGATAAAAGATATCAGTGACAGAAAGCATAAAGAAGATCCTCTTCATGCCACTGCTGTGGGAACTAAGCCCTCTTTCACTCCAGATGTGGAGTTTAGTTACACCGATACACAAGTTCATGCTGACCTTTATCAACTAATCAAGTATTATTGTGAAGAGATATGTGCCACGGAACAGTCGGATAAAGTAAAGAAGCTGTGGGTAACCTTTTTGGAGCCCATGTTTGGCGTTCCTTCTAGGTCTCAAACTGATGAGACAGTGATAGATGTTGCAAAGTCCAAAGACAACCAAGAGCAGCGTGAGGCAGTGAAAGACAACACCCGTGACAGTTCTCCTGTCTCAAACCTTAAACCGCTAACACCTCCAAAAACACCCAATAAAGAAAGTCCAACAATAGGAAGCTCTTTTGCGCAAGATAAACTGCATGCTGGTGCAGCGATGAATACCGAGCATAAGGTTGAGCGAGAAGAGGGTGAGTTATCTCCCACCGAAAGTTTTGAGCATGACAACTCTGAGGTTTATAGAGACAATGGCGTCGAGTCTGTGCAGAAACTGCCAGACAATGTAAGAAGTAATACTTCCCCTGAAGATGATGGAAGTAAAACTACTCTAGAGTTAATAGAAGCGAATGAAAACGCCTCTAAAGATATTGCTTCAGGAAGCAAGTTTTGTGGCCAAGTTTCTTTAGATGAAGAGCATAAAAGAGCTATGAAGTGTGACCAGCTTGGTGAATCCTTTTCCAGATTTTCAGAACGGTCTCTGCAACCTGTAAAGCCCCTTGCAAAGCATGTTCCTGTGGCACTACATGACTCCCCCAATGATTCTCGAGTTTTCTATGGGAATGATTCATTTTATGTTCTTTTCAGGCTTCATCAAGTAAGAACAAGCTTCTTATGTTCCTCAAAAAGTCAATTAAGTTCAAACCTTTAAATCTGGTCTTTTATTTATTTTTCCAGATGTTGTACGAGAGAATACTATCTGCAAAGATACATTCAGAGAGGAAATGGAAAGCTCCAGATCCAGATAACACATCTCCTGATTCTTATACCAGGTGAGTATTGGTAGTTTTAAATTGAAACAATAGTTCCTTTTCCTTACTGATGAATTTTGAAGCACAGGTTCATGGATGCCCTCTATAATTTACTTGATGGCTCGAGTGATAACACAAAGTTTGAAGATGAATGCCGAGCTATTATTGGAGCACAATCATATATTCTCTTCACATTGGACAAGCTAGTTCAGAAGTTTGTCAAGCATGTAAGCTTTTCCAGTTTTCTCCATCCTTTTTTTTTTTTCCTGTACTGATTATTGTTTGGACATGCTTCAGCTTCATGCAGTTGCAGCTGATGAGACAGACACCAGGCTACTGCAGCTACAAACATACGAGAAGTACAGAAAACCAGGAAGATTCTTTGAGATAGTGTACCATGAGAACGCCAGAGCCCTTCTACATGATCAGAACATATACAGGATTGAATATGTATTGTTCTATCTTTGATATATTTGCAGAAACCCTTGTGTATATGGTTGTCTCACATGCTAATGTTATCCTTGCAGTCATCTGCACAGACCCGTCTGGCGATTCAACTTATGAACAGCGGGAATGACCAGCCTGAAGTTACAGCTGTAGCAGTGGAACCAGGTTTTGCTAATTATTTTCAGAATGAGTTTCTTTCGCTTGTACCTGATGAAGAAAAGCCTGGTCTATTTCTTAAGAGGTGGGTTGGGTTATAAGAGCTTTAACTCTTTTGTCTTCAGTTGTGCAAGTGTATTTAAACTTAACTGTCTTCAGGAACAAGGCGAAAATGAGCGGTCCAGATGAATCTTCAGGGATGTCGCGTGCCATGGAAGGATTGAAGATTATCAACGAGGTTGAATGTAAGATGTGTTGCAGTTCTTCCAAGGTAATTAATTACATACTGCCTTGTGAATCTGTCTTATCTACATTTTTTTTCTGGTTTATTCAATGTGAAAATGAGTTAATGAGAGTTTCCAAATTGTTATTAGGTCAAGTATGAACCAAATACATCAGATCTTTTGTATAGAAGCAAGCAGAAGAAACCAAAACTGAATCCAAATGGGCTTGACAATGATAAAACTACTCCTGGTAGCAGTGAAGTCTGGAGAAAAACCAGAATATCACGTTTCCACACAAGTCTTAACCGTAAACGTGTTGCCTTACCTTAAAAACGCGGCTCCAGGCACGTAAGTGACCCCTCTTCTTACCTTCTTAATCTTTGATCATCGTCAACCTGGTGATCAGTGTTGCAAATCTTCAATAATCCCTTAATAATGTTGTAAATATTATTGTGCAGGTGTGAATGTTCTTGGCTGAGATATACAACCAAAGCATCAGTAAGTGGTGGTAGAGACTAGAGACAAAACTGTCTTTTGACAAGATTCTTGCATAATTTTGGCTCAAAAGAGTGTTGCGTGAGAACCGTTTATTTTCCTAAATTGCGTCTGGAGATGCCAATTTTGGTGTAGTGTTAGATTTATATATGTACCACCAGACAATGCTCGTGTCTGAGATTTTTAATTCATTTATTCAAATAAATTTTGGATGTTACTTCTAAAGTTATGTTTCTCTTTCGATAAATCCTCTTATATTTTTCGTCATCTATTATTGTTTGTTGTCATTCATCGCAGTTCCAGCAGCAAATTCACTTTATAATAAGAGTGCTCATTCAATTTGGATAACATAATATTATCAGAAAATGGAATCTACTTTTAATATTGATACAGGGAGCAGAGGAGCAGTCTTAACACCTGTTCAACCATAGCCCAAGCATAAACTAGCACTTCCTAAAACCAAATCCAAAGAAACACAGTACGAATCTAATCCAACAATTTGAATATCTTGTCACTTTCTTCTACGCGTCTGTAAGATCATACAGTTTTCTTCTATAAAAAAAAGATTATACAGATCGAAAATTACAAGATATAAGATATTCAGAGAATTAATGAATTGACTTAAATATTTTTTTTTTTTTGGACAAACCTCAAATTTTATAGATTCTTACTCTTCGTTTAAGGAGAAAATGTTTACAGAACACGATAACAAAACCATCCTGGCCAAACAAACAACAGTTACAATAAAGCAAAGAAGGATAAAAGCATACAAAACACTTAAAAACCTAATGGCGTGGAGAGGTCCTCTAGTCTCAACAACCAAACTTAACGACCACATTCAGTGATATAATTCCTGAGATTGAAACAGCAGCAAGTGCACAATTGACGATCCTTGAAATGGCTACACACACAGATGATTGACCACTATTTTGATGAGCCTTTGCTTAGAACTTCAATATCTGAAGTATCTCTAATCTTAAACGTTTTACTTCCTGAAAAAAAGCCACTTAAAGTAGATGATGAAATTGGAATGGGAACACACTCCACAGAGGAGGAAAGAGGGCAGTAAATGTCGACAAACAAGATCTAAGCAATTGAAATGTCAGACATAACTCCATCAAGCTGCCACAACAGAATACAAAAGTACTTCAATATAACACAGGCAGAACTGGATAAAGCAGTAAAAAGACTGCATACTGCAGTAAATGGCCGCACCAAGGTTGGGGACAGACCAGGAGAACACTCCAAAACAATCAACACAACACTAGTGAATAAGTTTGAAAATCTCAGAGATACAACCTGGATTGTTGGGAGATGAATGAAGCATGAGGTGGTGATGAGGGCCGAGCAACCCGTGCACGAAGCTACAACCAGATTGACAAGCTGTAAGGTAAAACATACAATAACTGTAGCAGGAGACAACGAAACCCATAAAAAGAGATTGCATTCCGCAGTAATAAGGCCATTGGCGGAACCCAAACCAAGCACCAACAAACCAGCCACCGGGACTGAAGTAGAAGAGCTTCTTAGGACCAAAATCAGAGAGGAAATGGAAAGCCAAAGAGCTCGTGAGGCAGAATACACTGAGATCTGAGACTGACTTAATCTTTTGTTGCTTTTTATAGTTTCTAAAAAAATACAAATGAAATATGATTAAAGGTTGTTTTAACTTTCAAAATGAATCGATTGACAAAAATAAAACAAAATCAAAGTCACATTAAACCAAAACGGAAGAGGATGAAACGTCAAAAAAACAACTACCAACAAAGAAAGAGACTAGAAACAAAAATTTTTTTATGGGGTTTGAAAAACAAACAAAAAAATCTAATCCTTGATGACTCTACCATAGAACTTGGCCTTCTCTTCAGAAGTCTCGAAACGACCATGTCAACCATTGGACGACGTGTCAATAAACTTAAGCTTTATCTCCTCCAACGCAACACTAGACGTCTGCTTCAACAACGTCTGTCTCAAAGTCACCACACGTTTCTTCGGCCCCACGCAACACCCCTTTATCAGCAAATAATCACCCTTCACTACCCCATAGTGCGGGAACCCTCCCATCGGCGTGATCTCCTTCTCCGTCCTGTCGAACTTGGTCATGGCTGTGTGAGTCTCTTCTCCAACTTTGCCAAGCCTGTAAATCTTCTTGTTCATCTCGGTACGGTGGTGGTACCCGTTCTGCCCAGCTCTAGCCACCGTGTAAGAGACTCTAGCAGGGTGCCAAGCTCCAATACAAGCTACCCTTGCGGAGACCACAATGATTTGAATCTCGTTCAGATGAGCCTTCTTCTGCTTGAGTCCTTTCATTTTCCTATTCTGAGTGTGGGCGAGGACTCTGATGACGGTGCAGAGCTTCATCATCTTCTCCAGATGAGTTTGAATGTCTTTTCTACCGTCTTCGGTTTCATACTTCTTTGAGTATTTTGTGAAGGCCTTCTTCTTGGACTTGGCCCAGTTCTTGTAAAACCTCCTCTTTACTTCATCGCTCAAATGCTGAGCCCACACAGTGGTTAGAGAGCGGAGACCACCGGGTGTCTTCACGTAACTAACCACACCAACAACCACCATTGGAGGTGTCTCAATAACAGTCACAACTTCACATGTTTCCTTCTTGTGGGGCTTTTTGATCCAGGTTTTTCGACTTCTCTGACAATGTGAGTCATCCCAGCTTTATATCCCAAGAAGGAAGTGAGTCCGCAAGGCTTACTAGGATCATCCTTGGGGAATGCCTTCACTGAAAACACATCAACTACGAGTGTCAGATCAAAACTACACAAACCTTATTATCTACAAGCAAGGAGATCACCTTTTCCACGTTGCCTGTTATCCCTTTTCCTTGGAAGGAAACCCAAAGAACCACCATGTCTTGGATGCTCAAACTTACTGTGAGACATACCTCTCTACTTGAAATAAACAAACATTTGCCAGAATAAAATGATTTTACACACAAAGATGATAAAACAATCAGATATGTACAAATATGTTTCAGCAACAAAAACCTATAATACCGTAAGTGATTCAAACAACAGATCCGTGAAGGCCAAATACAACTAAAATCATGATTTATACCAATAGACAAACCATATAACAAGCAATTTACATTAACAGATTACGAAGTGAATCAAAACAAGAGACATAAGGATACTCTCAGGACTTGTGTGAAAATGATACGAAATATTCCCTCGGATCAAAGGCCTATGGCTATCATAGAGATAGCCAAATCTCAAGCTCATTCGTAAGTGTTCCTCACCAGAAAGCCATTTTAAAACAAATGGTTTCCGGCAAAAGAGAGCAGATAAGAGATTCCAGCCTTGATTTTGAAATGGGTTCCCGAGGGTTTTCATTCCGATCATAACCACAAAGAACATGAGAATATACAGATGCCCGAGTCAGCACATAAACTAACTTTGTCATACAGAAAGTGAAGTTATCTATGATCAACGACGAAAATAACATACTACAGTGATATCAATGAAAATAGCATGAAGTGGGATACAACCCACAATCTCCATGAAACTAAGGATGATTATGAGTAGAGAAGATTTGTTCGGCGATAAGAGTAGAGAAGATTATGTCACAGACAACAGATTGTCTGGGCGAAGATATTTGTATGGGCTTGGTGAAAGGCCCCGATCCGGCTACCCTTACCGCCGGTTCGTCCTCAGTTCGCTTCCCTCGACCAAACTGGCCCTATCCGAATTATTCTCTTAACTTAGGATTTTTATCCAGTTTTCCTCTATGAGGTTCAGTTCAGTTCCCCAAGTTCGTTAAATCTATCCAGCATCCTAGCAAATTACTAAGACTGACAATATAATAAACATGTACCTTACTGCCTCGGTGCTAGTTGTCCGCCAGTCCATCCATACGCTTCATCCTTGTTGTCTTCATCCTTTCCCATTTGTTCTTATCCAGCCAGCTCAATCAGATACTTAAACGAATCCCCTTGTTACTTAGTCACTCAGCCAACCATCCCCACATGACCAAGTAAACAAAGAGAGACGGCTTGGTCTCCAACCAGCCATCCAGAACAGACAGTACGCCAGCCTTGCTAGCGTTCCAGAAATAGTCATTGATCACACCTAGACCAGTCAGTACATACTCGGCTCTACAACCCTCGATCCCGTCAGTACACCTCACGGCCATCCTGCCCTCAAGCCATCTAGTACTAGTAACACGCTCCCTTGAGTACGTCGCCAGTCCTAATCGTATCCATCAAACCACTCAAACGTTCTCATCAGTTCCGCATCCCTCCATGCCTTTGACCGTCCCACACTCAGTATCCACGATCAGATGTATGCATCCGACCCTTTTCACAGATCATCAGAACAGACCGATAACGTAATCCATCGCATCTAGAACACACACACGAACTCTAGGCTGCACACAGATCCACCCATACTCGTACCAGACTCACAGATCAGTCCATCGCTTCACTCGCTCCAGTACGTCTGAGACTCGATCTGTATCGATCCCATACTACTCGGTCCTGACTCGGTCCCACTGTCCCGCAATCAAACTCAAACCCACATGTATCGATCAAAACCCATCCATCGCTCAGTATCCAGGCAGTCTGCTGATTGAACACGAACCCAGTCAGGATTTGCTTCAAGTTTTACAAAGAGTATAATCGCCGGTCTTCATGTATGCTACCCGACCCACCAGTACACGGCTTCGGTCTGAACAAACTAAGCCGACAAACTCTTTTATGTGGCTTGCGCATGGTCCCACGGACAGTAACCGCCGTATACCACAGTAACCCATCTCGTTCCATCGTTCTGTACCCGGCTTGCCTTCAACGACTCAGACCACGCCGCACGTACCATCGCTCTACAGCCGGACAGTCGGATTAGGACCCGATCGGCCCTTCTCCGCTAACTCCATCCCTCTCCATTCTTCTCTGTATTTCGCCCTGTCTTTCTATCTAGGAACCCGTGTCTCTCTCTCTGATCTGCGAAATCCCACTTAAGGGAAACAGATGGGCGGTTTCTCCACCAATCATAACCGCTCCGCGCCCAATCCCAGCCTGTAACTGCCCTCGGCAATTCCTTTCTCTCGGCCAACTGCCTTTGACGGTTTCCCGATCCAATATATGCCCGTGTCAGTTAAGAAAACCAACCATGAAACCGTTCTTGGCAACTGATCTGATAACCATTCCGAACTGCTATGCTAACCGCTCTAGCAACTGCTCAGTAACTGCTCTCGGACGGTTTAACTTAACTTCCCGATAGTTAATTAATCGCTCCATAGCTGCCTGACAGTTCCAAGTCCATAAACCGTCCTAATCGGTTACACCATCCAGTAATCACTTAGGAACCGTCCAGCAACTGCTCGGTAACCACCCTAGTAACTGTTCCGGAACTGCTTAGTAACCGCCTCGGATAACCGTTCCCATCAGTTTCCTTAACTTTCCAGTAAACATTCAGCTCAGTATCCGTTCCCGTCAGAACATATACCAGTCAGTCCGTACTTAGACTAACTGATATCGGATGGCAAGTCCAACTGCCTTGTCTGAATCCGATCAGTCTAGTCCAACAAGCTCAGGTGCTATGTCCGACCCCAGCTTTGTCTTAACCTGAGCAATTATATCCAAATGACATGTCCAACATGTCTGGCTCGTCTAATCAGTCTGACCTTGGACTGATCCAGTTCAGACTGCAGGATGGGGATGCTACTCTTGGCCCGTTTTCGTTTTTTCTTTCTTACGTTTTTGGTATCTTTAGATTTTTTTTAAACAAAATATCAAATTTGTAAGATTTTTCAAATTTAATAAGAAAAACACTATAACTCTTAGCACAAATAGAAACATCAAATATCAAACTATTATTATGACTGATGACCTTAGAAAAAATGGCAAACAGAACAATTTTTCTCTATAAGCTTTCATATCACAAAATTTGAAATTCTGACAAATTCTCCACAAAATTTGTGATCGTTTTATGGTCGTTTGAAAATTCAAATGTCTGCAATAAATTCCCAACGAACGTAAAAAATTCGTTGGAAATTTATCATATATTTTTTTTGGAAAATGTCAGCAGCTTTCATCTATAAGTATCACTATCCTTCATTCGCGACAAAACAACAAAAAAATAAAAATTCCCACTCATTATTTTTCGTTCGTGAATGGATAGAATATTATGGATTCGGTGACAAATTTATTTACATAAAAATATGCAAATGGTATTAGTAAATTCATATTGGTGGCTCAACGACAACATAAAGTTATACAAACTCGTAAGTTGAAATGTTCATACTCTTCTTGTAAGAATAACATGAATGTTGAAAAAAGAAACAGATGTTTGCTAGCCTTTATATATATGCGTATATACCAGTTATAAAATTCGGTATCTTCATGGATAATTGATTATGGTAGCACTAACAAATCTAAAACTGTGTATAGGTTAGAAGAACCTAACAAGAATGTGAATTATGGTTTAGAATTCAAATGGTAATGATGCATATAGATAAAGTTTACTTTCAATGGTTAAGTAAGAAGATAGACACGAAGAACTCAACGTAGAAACAATGATTTTTTTTTTTATGTTAGATACAGCAAATAGAGCAAAACGACCATTGTACAGAAATGGTCATTTAGTTTTATTATTCAAGTAGATTGATAGCCGTAGAGACGGATTATAATTTAGTTGAATAATGCATGGACACAATTGTAGATTTTGTGAGAAGTATTCTATATGAGGATAAATTTTCATCTGGTTCATACTGCGAGGTTCAAAAACTTGTAGATGGTCTCAGTTTATCACGATAGAATACATCAATAGTTATATGATTTATTGTAAATTTTGTCAGAAACCTTATTATCAGAAGACAAGTAGAAGAGTTCCAGTTTCATACAAACGAATGTGTTATTTTCCATTGATGGAAATTTTAAAAAGGCTATATTAATCAGAACGCACAATCGGATCAATGGGATGACATGCAAATCACTCAACAGATGTTGAGATTACACATCTTTCAAAAATAAAGCCACACGGATCTCCTCTTCTGAATCATTCGAAGTAAGTATAATATTTTGGTTTGCAGTAATCTCCTCTAAGAAATTCTGAAAATCAGAATTGGATGTAGACTTAAGTAAATCATTGAAGTACTTAACCGCCACTTCTTCCACCTCGAATTCTGAAGTAACCCAGTTACCATCTTCGGTTGTATAAACCGATTATTTTATTTTTGATGCGTCTTTGTTTTTTAAAACCTAGTAAAATTTTGTATTTTTCGGTCACCTTTGTATGCCATATATTTTTGCTTTTATGTTCTCAATAGAGTTCTTTATCCTGATAAGCTTCTTTTATTTATTTTTAGTAATCTCCATAACTTCCTCATGTATTGTTGAATCATCATTCTGAATTTCTTGTAGAGTTTTCTATAAATTGATTATTTTACCATAAAGCAGATTCCCTTTCCCATATGGCAGATTCACTTTCTTTCCCACAAAATTATCTATAATGTTTGAAGTATCTTCAGAAAACATCAAAATAAAATACAATGTGTAGCACAATTCTATTAGTATATTCATCAAATTCTACACAAATAAAGTTCAAATATGAGCAAGATAAACATTTTTAAGAAGAGCTTAGTAAATGGGTCAACTATAATTCTGTGTATATAGTTAATGATTACCTCTTTCTTTACCACAATGTAGTCTCTCAAAAGTTTATATATGTTATGAACCAGATTATGGATGGCTCATAACCAAGAGATTATGATTTGTAGTATTTCCATTTATCTATGACGGTGTAATCTCCTATATAAGGAACCTCTATGTTATAAATAAAAGATATGATAGACTTTTCCATTACTTTTACAATACGTTATCAGCACGAAACTCTAAATCCCTAAGCTAATACCCAAATCGAAAAACCCTAAAACCCTAACCCTAGCCGGTGATCCGACGAACCCTAAACCCCGATCGCGTCTCTTGTTCCCGCATCTGTTCCAGCTCGCGTCCCCGATCATCTTCAGCCCAAGGCGTTCCAGATCCTAGCTCAGATGTTCGCGACCCGAGAGCAGCTCCAGCACGCGACCTCTTCATCGTTCGCGACAGCATCAGACAGCTCGCGTCCGATGATCAAGGTGTTCCCGATCAAGCAACAAAGGACGTCCGCGACCCGATAGAAGTGACTCGATTCATTCCAGATCGCGTCCCGTTCGTGTCAAGCTCGCGGCTCAACTCGTTTGGTTGTCCGATTCAACAATCATCTAAGGTTAAAAGGTAATTCAAAACCTAAGAACCCATAATCGAACATGGATTGAATGATAAAGAATGAAACCCTAAAACTCTAATCTTTATGAATCAAAACCATAGGGTAATAGATCAAAAATCCTAATTGAGTAAATAATATAAGTATCAGAATTAATTATACTATAATTATCAAATCACATATTAAAACCCTAATTGAATATTTTGAAATCAAAACTGTTTTCGGTTTTGATCATTGAGGTTTTAAATCTGATTGAATCTGATGCTATGTTACTAGAATTGTTTGACCGTTAAATTGATAGATTTATTTTTTCATCCTGCTTGGTTAATTGTTCATCTGATTTAAAATTGTTTAAACCGACCAGCCTGTTAAAACATTGATTGAATCCGATAGGTTGCTAGCTTGCTTTTCTTATATAATCCGATAGGTTGATAGATTGATTGAGGTTTACTTGTTTAAAATCCGAATGATCTGATTGCATGATTCTTGAGGTTTAATATCATCTGCTAGGATTGATAGTTTTGTAATCTGATTTGTTATAAATAGAAACCCTAAATAATCCGTATGATATGTTATATTGATCTGATTTGGATGTGTTTGAGAATTTAGAATCCGTATGCTAGGTTGATAGATTCATGATAAAATCTTATGTCTTGATGTTTAAGATTGTATGCTAAGTTCGATTAAATTGATTGATCTGGTGATATGTTTTTGAGGTTTGATAAATTCGGATACTAGATAAATTATTTACACATGGTTTATGCTAAATACCAATCAGCCTTGAAGCTGATTAATTGAAATTCATGCTTGAAATCTATATTCTAGTATTGCTAAAATTAGCCTTGAAACTGATTGAGTGATTAATAAATATTTTTACTAGTCTTGCTAAAATCCTTTGATTGTTAAACCCTAATTGCATGATTAATTGAATCCGTTTTTGCTAGTCTTGATAAACCATAATATTATGAGCACATAGAAATAGTATTGCTGAGATTTGCTAGAAATTGACTGATTGTTTAAATGCCTTTAAGATAGATAGTCTCATTGTCCTCACAAGAATGAAATCTGAATTGTTGTTTTTAAGAGTAAGGCCACATGAAAATTATACCTAAATATTGAGTGATATATGATTTGAGATGTCGAAAATCAACCTGGATTTTGCTGTCTTAAATCTCTCTGGAGATAATTATTTACGGTAAGCATTGGATACAAAGATTATCCTAAAGTCAAAAAAACTTGGTGAATGTATCATAGAAGGTAATAATGCCAATGAGAAAGATTGATACAGGGCAATATTAATTATTAGCCATCATCTTATTAAGAGTCTCAAAGATCAGTATCTGACTATAGAGAATCCTCTA
>NC_027756.1:14856058-14856939 GCF_000695525.1 Brassica oleracea var. oleracea | reverse complement strand
AGTCCGTGGATGAGTCTATTGCTAGCTGGGCAAAATAATGGATTACTGATGAGAAACAGTGAATTGAGACCTCCTGGATTAACCCCATTACCTGATACCAATAAGGTCGCAGAAGGAAAAAAAAAGTGATAGACCACACGGTCATGGCCGTGGAGGGTGGAAAGGACGTGGCCATGGCCACTATAACACATTTGACCGTGAGAATCACTATGGCAGAGGCCGTGGGTATCAACCCAATATGAGCCATGGTCAAGGCAGTGGCCGTGGTATATCCTTTAAACCACAAAGCTCGACCAAATCAGTGTGCCATATATTCGCCCAGTCTGAAAAAAGACTATGGCTAGGCTAATATATTATTTCATAAGGGTATGCATCTAGAAATCAGTGATGCCTTATATTCGCCCAGCTCTAAGAGCAAGAGCAGCCTATTGAGTTTTAAAGATATAAGAATGAATGGTTTCCATATTGAAACAATGGGCGAAGGAAACAAAGAGTTCCTTCAGATATATGTATAAAATCGCTCAAGGCCATAATAAGTCCTAAAGACTATACCTGGATTCTCTACTGACCTAGACTATGCATAGATCAGTATGATAGAGACTAAAAGTCTGCGAAAATATACACTTTATGGTACGACCGGATTGGCCATCCTGGTCCAAATATGATGCGAAAATTGATATTCAAAAGGCACACATTAAAAGATAAGAAGATTTATCCCAAAGAATCTCACGTGTGTAGCATGTACACAAGGGAAACTCATTAGGCCATCACCAGTAAAACGGCTACAAGTCCCTTTTTCATAAATAAAGACTATATGTCTAGATAATACTCCCTAGCGTTTAAATGATTATGGTATGTCCATGGGGGTAAGTGTAGACAAT
>NC_027756.1:14826404-14855958 GCF_000695525.1 Brassica oleracea var. oleracea | reverse complement strand
TTCTACGGGTATAAAATTTCGCTCTTATTTAAATTCCTGCGATACAAATAAATTCTAGTTCTTTTATAACATATAACAATATATTACTTTTGATGTGTTTTACCCTCCCATAATATATTGGATCTTTCATATAAGCAATACAAAGTTGTATGTCACGATGAAGGCCAAGGAACACGAAACCTCCATTATGGCTTGTAGACTATGTACGAATCTTCTCACGAACTCCAGCCTTCCGACTGTGTTGAACATGCAATAGAACTTAGCATCAACGGAAGAAACATCTGTACAAATTTTTCTTCTTTTGATATTCCAAATAATGTCACCATCATTCAGAAAGAAATCATATTTTGAAGCTAATATACACATCCAGATCACCACACCGACTGTGTATCTCGCAAGTGTGAATTATTAGCTTTCGCATTATAAATATCACTTGCAAATACTTACATTTAAAAACTTGTTAGTCAATGTTTTATCGCATGTTCTACTTAGAAAATCAAATCAAAAGTTGTATATGTGCCGTACGTTAAGGGGACAAAACACAAATCAAATTGGAAGAAGATAAAGATTGAATAATTTAATTACAAGTTTAGTACGCCAAACGTGAGGGATATCTTTGGGTTGATTCTGTTGTCTACAATGATTATTCATCTTGATACATTGCATTTGCATCTTCTTTTTTAAATTAATGCCTCTTCCGAAGTTCCAATGGGCAAATGTAAGGGTCTCGTTAATTAATTAACTAGTACTGTAACATCTTGTAGTATCCGATCTGATCCTTGATTCTAAAGTAAATTCAATATACATTAATATATATTTTTTCTTTTGAATCATACATTAATACTTTCTCTCTATAAGTAGATTATTCTGGTCGTGGTGCCAATCAAGAAATAAGTACGTGTGATTAGGACATATAATATCTAACTAATTTATTATTGCAGGTTAGATATGTTCATATGAATCCCTATGATAATCTTTAATTAGTTTTTTTTTTGGATCAAAATCTTTAATTAGTTTGCACTTCTTGTCACTTGTCTCATGATTTTTTATAAGTGTTCATCTCTGTTGACAAATTTTAAATAACCTATAACCTAAAAATCTGGATTAATAACTAAATGATGTTCCATTTTCAGTTATAATTTGAACAGATAGTAAAGTTACATTTTCAATATATGAAAACAACAAAATCTGATAGATGTTCTTTTTAGGGAAAATTTCTTAAAAACTAGTACAAAATAGTTTTATCACAAAATAATACACAAATTAGAAAATAACCAAAATAGTCTTTGTTAAAGAATAAAAAACTAATATATCATCTGTTAATAATACATTTAATATAAATCTTTTTGAAATATTAAAACATTATATTTTTAAAAAAATTATATCATAAGCCCTAAATCCTATACGCTAAACCCTAATCTTTAATCCCTAAACCTCATTTCTTAAAACTTAAATGCTAATTCATAACCCTTCAATCATGTGAATATATGTGTCTTTCTATCTTTTTAATCTCTTTTTATATATTCTTTTTGACATTTGTATTTTTTTTTCTTAAGTGTTTATTTTTTGGAACATATACATATTTTAGTTCTATTATAAATTATTTATATTCTTTTTCAGTATGCATAATAAAAGAAGGGCAATTCTCCTAATTAGACCATTTTCAAGTTTTGATCACAAAAATAGACCACAAGGAAGAAAATGATCAAAATGTTTCATTTAATAGGTAAAAAGACTATAATACCCTAGATATATTAAAAATTAAAGAAATTAAAAAAAATAATAAAAAAAAAATTTGTTTTTTTTATAATTTTAGATTATATATTTTCAAATTCGAACTTTTTTATAAATTTTTTTTTAATTTAATTTTTTCGTAACTTTTTTTAAATTTTTTTTCAAATTTTCTTTTTGTAATTCGAAAATATTTTTTGAAACTATTTTTAAAATTTTTATTTTCAATTTTTTTAAAATTTATTTTTTATTTTATAAAATTTTAAATCTCAATCTTAAATCTTCACTCTTTAACTCTAAACCCTAAGGTTTGATTTAGTTAACCCTAGGATATATTTATCTCTTTAATAAAATATTTTGGTCATTTTGATCATTAGAGTTTATATTTGTGACATAAAATTTTTTAGTGATATCCTGAGGCATTTCCCATAAAAGAAAAACGAAATTGTATTTTAAGTGTAAAATGGTATTACTTTTTTTAGTGTAAAATGGTATTACTTTATACTCCATTTTTAAATGATTAATGAAAAGTATCCCCAGTTCGTATATCACTGCAGGATCTACAATCGAATTAACAAATTAGATAATCGCAGGCACTGTAACTAATGAATTAAAAACCAGCTCTGATAAAAAAAAACAGCTCTGAAATCTTATTTGATAATTGAATTCTTATTTGATTAAAGAAACATATGTAGTTAAATACAAGAAAATAAAAAAGTTTTCGTACAAGAGTAAAGAGACCCCACATCGATCAATATAAAAGAGAGATCTATAAACTGACGGCGTGAAGTCAACGTGCAGTCAATAAACCCGTCAAAAGTTGAAAAGTTAACGGATCTCTCTCTAGTCTAATCCGGGACTCCTCATCTCCATCCGCCTTATCGGCGAATCCACCGGCGAAATTGAAGACTCCGACGGCGGAGGCGAAGATGACACGATTTCCTCCAAAGACGAAGATTTTACCGATGTAATGGATGGCGGCGGAGGAGGAGGAGGAGTAACCATAGCCAAAGAAGAGAAACGGCTGAGATCTTCAGGAACCTTCGGTTTGTTTCTGTCGGAGACTTTAACGTCTCTCGTTAAGTAAGTCCTCAGGCGTTTCACGTCGGCGAGTTTCACAGGCTTCAACAAGAAATCCTCCGCACCTTCTTCAAGGCATCTGCATTTTTATTATTTTTGAATTTTAACTTTTCTAAATTGATATGAAATTTGATAAAATATTCCGAAAAAAAGATCCACCTGTCGATTCGAGTGAGAACGTTCTCCGACGACATAATCACAACCGGAACTTCTCGGAAACTAGTCGACTCCTGTTTCAAAAAAAAAATCCACACTGTTCAGCTTAAGAAACTTATTTTCATGGCGGGAAAATATTAAAAACCTTAATCTTCTTGAGAAGCTCGTATCCCGTCATTCCAGGCATACAGTAATCAGTTATGATCAAATCCACCTTCAATCTCTGAAAGATTCAAAAATCAAAATCAAATTATGTAAAAATCTCAAAAAAGATCTTCGAAAGTTAAAACTGATTCTTTTGAGAGATTACATCGAATTCTACGGAGGATTTATCATCGTCCAGCCCTAAGAACTCCAGAGCACGCCATCCGCTATCAACCGCCGTGACTGCATTTGAATCGCCGTAAATAAGTTTTTATTTATTTATTTTGAGGAAGAAGAAGAAGACAAACAAACCTTTGCAAGAAGTAATACGAAGCAATCTTTCGATGACGATACGATCGACGAGGCTGTCGTCAACGGCGAGAACGTGAACTTGGTCAGAATCCAGGGGCGGAGATTCGAGTTCTCCTATTCCTATTCCGATCATCTCTGACCTACGAAGGCAAGAAACGCCACCGTCTAGAGGCATAGCTCTGTGTCCGGTGAGGAAAGAGAGAAGAGAGAAAGTGCCAACTCTGTTTTTGCTTTCTTCTCCTTCACTTCCTTTTATAACAAGCTTCCAAAATCAAATCTTTATTTCTGTCCTTTTCTTACTTAAAAGAATAAATAAATAAAGACATTCCTCCGACTGAAAATAAACGCGATTTAGTAACTGTCTGATGTAAAAAAACATGTGTGTTTTCTTTGATTCTTACATTTACTTCCATTGTTGACAAAATAGACTACTCTTTATTCACTTGGGTATGTGACCATGTTCATATTCTTATATATGTTGATGATTTGGTGAGCACCATTATCAACTAGTTCAAAGCTTCTTCTCCACACATGTTTCCGCATAAAAAAATTGGGTATTTTGTAATATCACTGAAATATAATAGAAGCACTGCGTTTATATTATCTTCCAGTGTGGTCTTAGTGGTGCATGATCGTTTGACACACCGATGGAACAAAACCATTGTGTTGCAATCCGATAACGGCCCATTTTACATGCATCCGACGAAGTACGTACGTACATCTCATTGGTGGGCTAATAAGCTGTAAGTAGTACCAGCTGATGACGCGGAAGAAGATAGATGGAAGCTAAAACTCTGAGGGACAGAGAGGCTTTGACAGTTACAGTGAAGCTAGAATATAAATATATAGAGAGAGAGTGAATGATAGACTTTATCGATGTATTAGCTCATAGTTCCAGTTGATACTCTGTATTGTGAGAGAGTGAGATCTCGAGGAGAGATTCACTAGAGCTACAGTTGTATTGTGTGTGTTATGAGTAATCGGAAGTTTATTCATAACATGGGCTTATTTATCTTAGCCCTCACTCGTCCCAAATTGAGTTGCAATATCCTCACTCAGTTCATGCATGTACCTCATCAAATGCATTGGGACGCTGTGTAGTATGTTACTTAAAAGGTTGTCTTGGAGAAGACATCCTACTCTCTCATCTACCTTTGATCTTCGTTTGACAGCCTGTTGTGACTCTGATTGAGTTTTATGTCCATGTACTCCAACGCGCTTTCTGTAGCTCTATTGTTCTCACCAGTCTCATGGAAAATAAAAATCCGGACGAAATTTATTTTCATCCACATAAGCACAATATAGATCCATGGCACTTGCAGTAATGAGCTTCTATGGTTTAAAAATCCTCTTGAATCACTTGGCATTAATCATGATATGATACTCCAACGAAGCTCGTTTGTACATATAGTAACAAATCTGGTATTTTTTTTTATGAGCTTACAAAACACAATGAGAAGGATTGTCATTTTATGGGTCTGATATAATTAACCCTTGAGCTTAACATGGGACTGTTTGGCCTTGTTTCGGTGAAAGTTATGATGACCATGAGAATGAAGTAAGAGAATGACAGTAAATCGTTACGATCATGATACAAACCATCCCACATTTCACACGAACTGATCTAGATCTCACCATCCCACATTTCGTCTAGAGATTTAATGGGGCCTTTCTTGGAGATATAAACCTCACCGCCGACGATTCTGCACTGAGCAATCTCTGTGGAGATTCTTTGCATCTCTTCCTCAGTTAAAGACCAATCGAATATCTTGAGATTCTCCTCTAATCTTTCTTTTGTAAAGCTCTTCACGACCATGCTCACTCCTTCCTCGTACGCCCATCTCATACTCACCTGCCAACAAATGTATTCATCTTTTTAACCAAATCCTGATTACAAATGAATCACTTTCACATTATTCAACAGATGAGATCTTTTGAGAATAGTACCTGTGCAACGGTTTTGCCCTTGGCGTCAGCAGTTTCTTTAAGAACATCAGACTCCATGATTTTAGGAGTTCCCCAAAAGGCTCCTCTTGATCCCAACACTGAGTAAGCTGTCAAAACAATGCCCTTCGACTTGCAAAGCTCCTTTAGTTTCCTCTGTTGCCATACTGGACTCATCTCCACCTTTCTCACACATTAACAATATATCTTCAGTTAATCTGATCTATTCTAACCCATGAAAAGCTAATTCTGGAGTATTGACAAGGTGGGTTTTACTTGATTGACGCTAGGCAGGATTGTGGCGATAGAAAGGATGTGTTGAAGCTTCTTGCAGGAGAAGTTGCTCACTCCTATACACTTTGCAAGTCCAAGTCTCTTGCATTCCTCCATCTCAGACCAGACTGCTTCATAATCCATTGGCAGGAAATCATCTTCTTCAATGGGGAACTTGTACTTCCCCGGTTTCGAACTAACCGGCCAATGAATCAGGTAAAGATCAAGATAGTCCATCTTAAGGTTTCTGCAATAACAAACATACATTATCAAGTAAAACAAGAGACAAAGCTTCCAAGCCAAAGACAATGAAGCGCTTAGTTCTTCATGAACAGATGCACTTAATAACAAGACAAGAAAAGTCTCCGACAGTGAGATAATCAGCCATTTATAAATAGAAAAAGGAGATTTAAAGCTTTACTTGAGGCTACGTTGTATCGCCGGCACAACGAGGCCGCCGTGAGCATCGGCGCACCATAGCTTGGAAGTGACGAAGAGTTCGGATCGAGATCCGATCAAGCCGAGAGAAACCGCCTCAGCTAGAGCTTCGCCGAGAGGCTCCTCCGTCAGATACCTTGGAGACGTGTCGAAGTGGCGATAACCGAGCTTGATGGCGTCAATGACCGCCTGCTTCAGCAGCAATGGTTCCGGCGGGGGAGATGCGGCGGTTCCGAAACCGATAACAGGCATCAGGTGGTGATCAGATCCGACAGCGAGGTTGGGGACTGTCATCGCAGACATTAGTTTAGAAGGTCAACGAAAGTTTGCTCCTACAGAATCGTTTCAATGACTGATGCTCATGTTAGAGCATTCATTGGTTAGAACGCCAAGAAAAGTTTAAAAAACAAATATTAATATTTAAAAATAATTTTATCATATAATAAAGTTAAGAATTTAAAATAAACAACTAGATCTCGATCCGTGCGATTTTCATTTATTTTTATATAAATATTTTGTTTTCAATTCTAAATTGTTATATATTATAATATATGCGTATATCAACTTTTAAAACATAATAAGTTTACGGTATATTTTTTTCATTGAATACATTATTTTAAACTTTCACATGTATTTGTATCTTCTTCTATATATATATTTTCGGATTATGATTTCATTATTAAAATCGTAACTATATATATAAAGATTAGTAAAATATTGTTTTATTGTCATATTCAAAGATATTGTAACATTTCACAAATTTAGAATTTTTTTAAAAAATTAAACTTTTCGCTTCATAGATTTATATTATCGAGTAAATAATTAAACATTTAGTTTTTGTTTAATTTTTAAAATAACATATATAGTTTAAAATTTGTTTTCATTGGTTTAAGGTAGTAAAGATTAATCTTTGTTAGATAATATGATTTTTGTTATTTTTAAAAAAAATCTTTATAATTTTAAAAGTTAATATCGACAAATATTTAAATATTTAACATATGGAGGTTTAGTATTACAACGTTAGATTATATCTATTTAATTTATACTATCTATAAATCCAATGAATCATCTATTCTTTAAATCCAATTATTGATAGCTCAATAAAAATTTCTGGTAGGCCCAAAATTTAAATGATAAGATTAGAGATTAAAGGTAACATGATTTCTAGTAATAGGTCCATTAGGTCTATTTTAAAAAAAACACACATGAATCAAGGTTGTGACTTCTGTTTTAATATATAAGATGAAAAAGGAAGTGGCAAATTATTAGGAGCATCTACGAAATTTTGATTGAGAATCTCTTTTCATTGCGGAAGTGGAACCCTCATCCTATCCCTTCCTAGGAAGTGGAATCTGCAGGGGAGAACAACAGGGTCAGATCTGGGAAATAACTTTCCAGTTTCGATTTGAGAGAGAAGATGACCTGCTTAAGGTCTTCAAGAACAGGCCTTACCACTTTGCATATTGGATGATCCTACTCCAACATTGGGAGCAATTGATTTCACACACCTTTCCGTTCATGATACCTTTCTGGATCCAAATCAAGGGACTACCCCTACACTACTGGCACGTCAAGGTAATCCGAAGCATTGGCCAAAAGCTAGGGTTTGGAGAAACATGAGCTCACTAAAACTACAGCGCGAGTGAGAGTCTTAGCAGGTGAAGCCAAAAACATCACGAAGGAAACAATGATGGAATTTGATTCAGGGGGAAAATGTGTCCTTACCTTTGAGTATGAGCGACTAGAGAATCACTGCTCCTGCTGTGGTAGCCTCTCTCACCTCCAGAAAAGATGCCCCACACTAGCCATAGAAAACCTCCCAAAGATCGAACCTGGAAAAACACGCCATACAATGGAAGCTCCACAGTATTTAAGTGATAAACCAAGAACAGAGGGAAGAGGAAACTTACCGCTAAGATACATACCACCAGGGAGAAGAGAAAGGGAGGAGCAATCCTTCCACCAAAGACTTGATAGACACGGAAAACCCTATGGTCCAAGAGTTGATACAAGGCAAACGCGCAACCCCCCTCCAGAAAACCAAACGGACTCAATCGAAGCGAGCTCCACTACAACAAGGAGACAGAGGGTTGAGGTACATAGGGAGATGGCTGCGACCTCACCTCAGTACGTTCAACGCAGAGAACCCTTGCACCAAGGACCCTCTAGACAAATTCCACCAAACAACAAACTGAGCATATGGAGAGAGAAAGCCCTAACTGCTAGTCGAACCAACATGGACATCGACGCTAACACTCAGGAGGAGACAACGCCAAAACCAGCACCCACTCCAGCGGAGAAGGAGCCAATCACGTATCAAACCACTCCCACCGCTGACGAAGTCCTAAGCGAAATCCATGAAGCAACAATGCAGTATATTAATTGTGGAGACCCCACAGAAAGTGCTGCGAGGAGACAAAGGGTGTTAATAAGTGAAGCCAGGGGAGATGTAGAAAATGCAGCAGCAGGTATCATTGCAGCGGCTGCTTCTAACCACAACCCTATCACCCAGACAGAGCCCCCTATACTTCAAAATACCATGGCCACCATTGAGACAGGAGCACCATCTCGGGCCCACCGGGAACACTCCTGCTTATGGGACCTACGGAAGGAGTAGACCACAATGAGGAGATGCCACCTCATGGGCGAAGCGAAAACAAAACAACATCTGGGAAGAAAAGAGGCAGACCTGCAAGACTACAATAAAAAATTGTCAGTCCAAAAGCAACAACAGGCGCAAGTTCTAAAAAGAGAATCATGTCTATGATTCAGAACTCACCTGGACGACAATACACAACGACTCGAGCTGATAGACACCAGAGCCATAGAGGGGGTCGAAACTCTACCATAAATGGACAGCCAAAAACGGTCTTGATTCCAGCAATCGCAAACCAGAAGCAAGATTTTCAAGATCCTCCACACCCGGCTCCTTAGTAGTGGCGAGCTGGAACTGTTGTGGGTTGGGGAACCCCACAACAGTCCAGCGAATGAAGGGGATTCATAAAGTGAACTCTCTAGATGTAGAGTTCCTCATGGAAACTAAAACCCCCGATGAAATGGTGCTGAAGGAACTCCAGTTTCTGCAAATGGACAATCAACACATTGTTAAACCACACAGTCCAGGAGGAGGAGGGCTTTTCATGGGATGGAAAAATGATGTGCAAGTCACAATCCTATCCTCGACCAATAACTACATTGATACCATGATAACATATAAAGGAGTGTCCTTTCACTCAACATTTGTATACGGAGAACCAGATTAAGCAAAAAGGGCAGCGATATGGACAGAAATCTCTAACCTAGCAAGTTTGTCAGGAAGACCATGGATTCTGACTGGAGATTTCAACGAAATAACAGATAACATAGAGAAGTCCGGAGGACCTGAGAGGGCGGAAGGTACCTTTTGCTCATTTAGAACCTTCCTTATGCAGAACGACCTCTTCGATCTTAAACACTCCGGGAACTTTCTATCATGGAGAGGCAGAAGACACTCACACCTGGTCCACTGCAGATTGGACAGATCGTTGAGTAACACTGATGGACTGAACTCTACCCATCCTGTCATAGCCAATACTTAAATTTTGAAGGGTGTGACCATCGACCACTTCTATCATTCATGGACCCTACAAGAAAGAGAGACAACAAAATTTTCAGATATGATAGAAGACTCAAGGAAAATATGGAGGTAAAAAAACTCATAAGTGATGTCTGTCGTGAGAACTCACACGCGAAGGTAGAAGACAGACTGGCACTATGCAGAAGAGCAATCGTGAGATGGAGTAAGACTCACCAGGAAAACAATAAGAAGATCATTGCCATGTTTAAGAAACAACTGGAGGAGGCAATGAAAGGAGGGCTACACGATGATACCATAATCAACGACCTCAACACCAAGCTTCTAAAGCATACAAAGAGGAAGAAGAATTCTGGAAACAAAGAATTCGACAATTGTGGTTAATGTTAGGAGACGCCAATAGAGGATTCTTTCACGCGGTTACTCAAGGCAGAAGGGCAAAGAACAGACTGGCAGTCATAGAGGACGATGAAGGAATACCTTGGTTCGAAGAAGATCATATATCGAAGGTCCTATGCTGTTTCTATGAGAAACTATTTAGCTCCTCTCCTCATGAAGGTTCTGACATAGTCACCAAAGCGCTGAAACCCTGTATAACTGCATAGATGAACGAAGATCTCATCAGCTTACCATCAGCTCTGGAAATTAAAGAAGCAATGTTTGCCATTCATGCGGATAAGCCACCAGGACCTGATGGTTTCTCTGCAAGCTTCTTTCCGTCTAACTGGGAAATAGTAGGCCCGTCAATCGTCCAAGAAATCCAATATTTCTTCTCTTCTGGAACACTCCCTGCATCAATGAACACAACACACATCAAGCTAATACCAAAGACTCCGAGGGCAAAGACAGTGGTAGAGTATCGACCTATAACTCTATGCAACGTGTTCTACAAAACCATTTCAAAGCTACTGGCAATTCGTATAAAGCCAATCCTAGGAGAGATTATACCAGAAAATCAATCAGCATTTGTGGCAGAAAGGACAATTGCGGATAATGTGTTATTACACATGAAGTGCTACACTACTTGAAGATTTCACAAGCCGAAAAGAAGTGCTCAATGGTCGTCAAAACGGACATGAGCAAAGCTTATGACCGTGTTGAATGGGACTTCATTGAGCTAGTGATGCAACAAATGGTCTTTCATGAAATATGGATCAATTGGATAATGCAATGTATTACTACGGTTACCTACTCTTTCCTAATAAACGATGCGGTCTACGGAGCGGTGCAACCTCAGCTGGGAATTAGACAAGGAGATCCTCTCTCTCCATATATATTCATATTATGTGGAGAGGTTCTCTCAAGTCTTTGTAAGTCTGAGGAAAGGGAGGGAAATCTACAGGGAGTAAGAGTGGTTAGAGGAAGCCCTCGGATCAATCATCTTCTATTTGCAGATGATACTATGTTCTTTTGCCACTCATCACCAAGCTGTTCCCAAACCCTAAGACGGATTCTAGAAGAGTACGAGAAGGCTTCAGGCCAGAAAATAAACAAAGACAAATCCTCATGAACTTTCTCTACAAAGACACCTCAAGCTACCAGAGATTCAGCTAAAATAATCCTAGAAATTGTAAAAGAGGGAGGTGTAGGGAAGTATTTGGGCTTACCTGAGCATTTCGGAAGGCGTAAGAAGGACCTATTTACGGGGATTGTCGACAAGATCAGACAGAGAGCAGCTAGTTGGAATACATGCTTCCTCTCGAAGGCTGGAAAGATGACAATGATAAAAGTGGTGCTTCAAGCCATCCCAACCCACCCCATGTCTTGCTTCCAGATCCCTGTCAGCCTTTGCAAACGAATACAGTCACTATTTACAAGATTCTGGTGGGATGGAACTGATCAAAAAAGGAAAATGTGTTGGCTATCATGGACAGACTTGGCTTTACCCAAAGAACAAGGGGGTTTGGGTTTTAGAGAAATCCAACTCTTTAATCAAGCTCTATTGGCTAAGGTGGCATGGAGGATCCTAACAAAACCGGACAGTCTACTTGCTAGAGTACTCAAAGGAAAGTACTGCTACAATAAACACTTCCTAGAAGTGACTACACCAACTTCTTTCTCTCACGGGTGGAGAGGAATTGTGTTTGGCAGAGACCTCCTAAAAGAAAACCTAGGAAAAGCAATAGGTAACAACTGCACGACAAAAATCTGGAGAGACTCATGGATCTCCCTCTCATATGATATAAAGACTTTTGACCCTATCAAAGAAGAACCCATGGACCTACATGTCTCAGACCTACTCACCTCAGATCTTTAGTGACCTCAGATCTTTAGTGGAATACTTCATGAATGCGAGAGCTGTTACCTGAACTAATAGAGCAAATCCAATGCATCCAACCAAGTAGACTGAGAGTAGAGGACAGCTACATCTGGAAGCCCCTAGACTCTGGAGTCTACTAAACGAAATCAGATTACAACAAGGCCATGAAGAAGCTTCGCCCCACCAGTCCCCTATTACCACAAGATGAATTCAAATGGTATAAAAATGTATGGTCGGGATCATTTTCTCCTAAGCTCTAGGCAGTGGATGCAAAATGCCCTAGGTGCAGCGATGAAGAGACCACCACACATATGATCTTCTCATGCCCTTTCGCCCAAGAGATTTGGAGCCTTATCCCAATTACAACTTCAGTTCACATAGCTGACATGAGAAGCATGACGGAGGCTATGGTTACTTTCCGTAACATCGCATGCCTCCCCCCTATGGAGTAACAGGAAACGTCCTTCCCTGGGTGGTCTGGACCATCTGGACGGCGAGAAACCAGCTGATTTTTGAAGAACGGAGCTCCTCACCTAGAGAAATTGCAACAAAAAGTATAGCATCAGCTCGTGAATTGACCCAAGCTCAAAGAAAGCCAGATAATTCACAGAACCATAGCCTGAGTAGATCACATGACCAGAGACACAAGCAAAGGAACCCAATCGTCTGTAAAACCGATGCCTCGTGGAATCAATCATTGAAGAAAGTAGGAACGGCTTGGATCTTCATGGGATTACCGAGCTCTATGATTTGTCAAGCTTCACTGATCGAAGACTTTGTAAGTTCACCACTGATGGCAGAAGCTATGGCTGTTAGATCGGCTCTCCAAATGGCAGCAACACTCGATCTGACCGATCTGAATGTCTGCTCCGATAACCAAACGCTCGTTCGAGCTATCACCAACAAGCAACCCATCAAGGAGATATACAGAATCCTTTCAGATATCACCCGTCTCTGTCTCTGGTTTGCATCGATTTCGTTTAAGTTCATCCCTCGTTCTGAGAACGGGGAAGCTGATGAGCTGGCTAAGACCACTCTCAGACTTTCAGTTTCTGTAACAAGACCCCTAAACAGACTAAAATTCAAGGTTTGACCCATTTAAATTTTAATGAAATATGCGGTTGATAAAAAAAAAATCTCTTTTCATCCTCTTTTTAATTTTTAATATTCTTTTTATTTTAATTATGAAAGATTCCATTAAGTATTGCTAATGGAGTCACTTTTGCTTCTTTTTCAGTTTAAAACGAAAATATAATAATCTGACCATAATTTGTTTTAAATTAATGCGACATTAGGTAGATGAGTGTATTAGGTATAACTTTATTTTATTTGAAAAAGTATTTAGTTGATGAACAGAAAATAAATATATTTATATAAAATGGTAACCATTGTTATTTCTTTTTCAACAAATGAAAAGATATCACTTTTAATAAAAACAAATGAATTATATATATATATATATATAATATATCTAGTCGTTTTACGTAATGAAGATTGTTTATGGTCACTGATTGCAATTACTCGTAACCTTTTCATCTTTTTTTTTAATTATCCCGCATTTAAATACTGATTATGATATACCAATAATCTATAACCATTCGCCGACGAGTCTAAAGTCATATTCATATATATGTAGTAACATACTTTGATTTTCAACAACTTGTCACGTGTACCAATTACAACACCGTGTGGAAAATGGAGCAAGTGTAGCATTATAACAGCCCGACGTCGTTTCATCTCTACATCTTCATTTGTCCCATATCTTCTCCAAGAAAATGAGACATCTGCAACTGCTAACGCTTCTGAGCCTCCTCCTCGTCATAGTGACTCCAATCTCAGCGACATTCTACACCAACAGTTCTTCCATACCACCGTTACACCTCCTAAACGCCACTCGAAGCGCGTGGAAAACTTTCGAGAAACTAACCGGTTGCCACGTCGGAGACAAAGCCGACGGCCTCTCCAAACTCAAACAATACTTCAGTCGTTTCGGTTACATCCCCGCCACCGTCGATAACTTCACCGACGACTTCGACGACGTCCTCAAATCGGCGATCAGCACTTACCAGAAGAACTTCAACCTCAAAGTCACCGGTAAACTCGACGCATCGACTCTAGGCCAGATCGTTAAACCGAGATGCGGGAATCCGGACATGATCGACGGCACGTCGGAGATGAACGCCGGTAAGAAGTTCCGTACGGTGGCGCGTTACTCGTTTTTCCCCGGGAAGCCGCAGTGGCCGAAACGGAATCGAGATCTGAGCTACGCGTTTTTTCCTCTGAACAATCTCACCGAAGAGGTGAAGCAAGTGTTCGCACGAGCGTTCACGCGCTGGGCGGACGTTACGCCGTTGAATTTCACGCGCTCTGAGTCGATCCTTAGGGCCGATATAGTGATCGGGTTTTTCGCCGGCGATCACGGGGACGGAGAGCCGTTCGATGGACCTATGGGGACGCTAGCGCACGCGTCGTCTCCGCCTACGGGGATGTTTCATCTCGACAGTGAGGAGGATTGGCTGATCTCGGGAGAAGATATGAGCCGTCAGATATTGCCGGTGACGTCGGTGGTGGATCTGGAATCCGTCGCTGTTCACGAGATCGGACATCTTCTTGGGTTAGGTCACTCGTCGGTGGAAGATGCGATTATGTATCCGGCAATTTCCGGTGGACATCGGAAGGTTGAGTTAGCGAAGGATGATATCGAGGGGATACAGCATCTGTACGGAGACGGTGGTTCTAGCCGTCTAAGTGAAACCAGCGGTGGTGCTGAGTTCTGGAGAGGGTTGGTGTTTAGCCTATCGTCGATCGCCACGTGTATACTTTTGATTTGTTGCTAGCGTTTTGACAGTGGTCGGTCTTTCGTGAGTTTCTCAATGATCCAAATCCAGATACACACAAATATTAATTCATAATAATCATGAATATCTTATTTAAGATTTTTTGGTGAAATTTTCTTTTATTTTTAAAAATATCTAAAAGGATAAATTACAACATTTGTATTTATTATGTTTTAAAAACTTTGTTGATATATCATATTGTTCCTTCTATGTTTGGCAATAATTTGTATCCTCTTTAAAATCGAATATATTCGAACTTAATCCATTATAAATTTAGTCAAAAGAAAACTAGAATCGAATATTTTCAAGCTTTGTTCATTATAATCTTTATTGACATATGTGTGACGCTTCTACCCAAATGCCACTCCCTAAATTTTATAAAGTTCACAAAAAAATACTAGTACCGATTTTTATCTGATTGAGATATATGAAGTTTAAACAAAACCTGAATAATTATTAATTTTCTATTCAAATATTTAAATTATTAATTCTTTATTCAAATATTTAAACCAAACCAATTTAAATTGGTTATCTAAATCCGAACCGAATCTTCAAAAATCTGAACCGAACACGAAATCCCAAACAGACCTGAAAACGAATCCGAACGCCCACCCCTTCACTATTATATATCCTATATGTGTCATCATAGGTTACAAAAATATGTGTTATCATATAATTAATCGTATTTTATACGTACCATCAAATAAGTTTTCTTATAATTAATAATATTTTATACGTACAATCATATAAATAATCACATATATTATATTTTTAAATTTCAATGTGAAATATAAAAACCATAATTTAAGTTGGTATTTGAAATTAGGTTTTTATTGTATTTTTCTTATATATATTGAAAATATTTTTATAATGTTTATTAGAAAATATGTTAGTAAAAATCAAATTTTGAATATATGTATATTTTGAATGAATTTTTGATATAAATCAATTTTAAATTATTATTTTGATTTGAATATGTATATCAAGTAACATAAATCCATTACTTTTCAAAATAATGTAATGGACTTCCAATTTTTTAATAGCATAAACCACTACTTTTTTTTCCTAACTTACTGTTATCTATGTTTTCAAACAACACTATTTTTTTTAACTGCTATCTATGTTGCCAAACAAAAGCTTAAAATATTTTTATTTTAATAAGATAGATATATTCAAGCTTTATTCATCATAAATTTAGTCCAAAATAATTAGAATCGAATATATTCAAGCTTTATTCATTATAATCTTTATTGACATATGTGTGACGCTTCTACCCAAATGCCACTCCCTAAATTTTATCAAGTTCACAAAAGTACTAGTACCAATTTTTATTTGATTGGGATTTGGGAAATATGAAGTTTAAACAAAAGTAAACTGGTTGTAACTGGAACAAAACCTGAATGCACCTAAATTAACTTGATCGGACCATGTTACTTTTATTCTCAGTCAAGAAAATGTTCATATTCTTCTCTTTGGTTTCTTCCATGTAGCTATAATTTTCCTTTGTTTTGAATATGTAAAGTGTATCTGTATGCATGCATATGGATTGGTACGTTAATTTTGCTGCGGCTAAGTATGTAAGTAAAGTAACAATAGTATAATGAAATGATTAATTATTAATTAGTTAATCTTGTATTATATAGAGTGCATTATGTAATAGGATATATTTTGGGTTGCTCCTTCCAGTTTGAAATGAGAAGTACTTTGGGCTTGTCACTTGTGTTTTTCAAAGAGTTGAGACTGCAAACCATTGCTCTTCTCGTAAGGTATAAGAGTTGGTTATGCTTTAGTTTTTGTTGCCTGTAGGACTTGCCTTGTGTTCTGACATTTTTATGTAAAGGTCTGATCATCAATTTATCATATATTTCCTCCGCAATTCTTACAGCATTGCCAAGATTGTTATAGGTTAAACAAGAATTTTAACGTAAAAAAAACAATATGCCTTGTGTTCTGATATTTTTATGTAAAGGTCTGAACATATATTTCCCTTGAAATTCTTACAGAACTGCAAAGATATATGTGAAACAAAAATAATAATCAAAAAGAAAATATAAATAGAATGCACCACACATGTTATCATGCAACTTGAACTTGGGAGAGCATATCTGATGCTAATAGAGAGTTAAGTATGTTGGGGGGACGGGGTACCAAGTCCATCCACGGCGGAAGCACAAACTGGGATAAGATGACGACAGAAGTAGAAGTTTCATTGCGAAAACCGTCCATATACCTCTTGGAATCCAACTTGTTAAAGCGACAGCAACCTCCATTACTGGCACTACTCCAGTTCTCTGATTCTTGATGAAGAACAAACTCTAGAGTCTGCAAGTTACCCGTTACCACACAATCATGTTCCCGACTCCATAGGTAGATGATATCATCATCAAACGGATTCATAGCCAACGGAAAACAGAAGACATCAAATCCAATAGACGCCAAGTTGATTTCTTCCCGCGACAGCTCCCACAACAGTTCACTACCCTCCGGATTGTTGCTACTCAGCCTCCAAACCTTCAATCTACGATACAATATCTCCACGTACATAACATCGCCTCTTGAAGTAGTTAAGCATCTCCTAACGTACTTATTGTCCGGGATAGGTAGAGGTACAACCTGACATTGATTATCATCACCATAGAAGTCATAACCAACAAGGAATCCAAACTCCTTAGGAATAAAGTTTTCCATCAGATCCTCTTCACGAGAATCTTTTTCCCACAGGTAGAGCTTCCCGTCGATATTCACCGGAGGATTAGCACCATCGACAGGACAAAACGACAAAAGCCGCTTGAAACTCCACAACCCTGTCTCAGACGAATACACATACACTCTCCACACATTCCTTGTCTGATTACTACAAGTCCTAACGACTTTGAAGCTTGTAACCAGGCCGTTTTCGACACGTGTCACCAGACCAGTGGCGGCACATTTATTCGGAGGCTGAGGGATTTCAACCCATTGCTTCGAAACTGGATTACCCACGAATGATCTGCGGTTGTGATGGGTGAGGTAGACCTCGATCCAGATCAATCCATTGGACGAAGCTACGTAATAATAGTTGTTAACAGTAGGGAGATTTGGGTACGGTTGGAAAGGCAGTACGTAGGAAGCTAGAGACTTTGGGAGATCCCATGTGTCCCGTCCGTGGAAGCCGATGGCTTCTGTGATAGGATGGTAAAGCTTGGTTAGGAACATGAGAGACCATGTTGATGAGTTTGGGTGAAGAGAGAAATAGCGACGGATGAAATAAGGAGATTCGGTTACGGAGTTCCATTTTTTGGAAACTGATTTGAATCTGGCGATGGCTTTCATGGGTAGTCTGGCGAGTATCTCCATCAGTATCTCTGCTGGGATTCTTTTTCTTCCCTTCTCCATTGAGATTTTGCTGAGTTTTTTGGAGGGGTTAGGGTTGTCTTCCTCACTCTCTGTGAGACGCCTTTTCATTTTCAGTTTTGGGATTTGAATTTTGGCTAAGAGCAAATAAAACGTTATTGATGGATACTTAATTGCAATTCAAAGGTCAAGAAAATCAATAGTTACTATGTGATGAAAATGTAGAAATGGAAGTGAATCATTTGGTATAAAAACAAATGGAAAGTAAATCATTTTTCCGACTCTTTTTTTTTTTTTTTTTTTTTTTTCAGTTACAGACTCATTTTGACTCTGTAAACCAGATCGGTAACTCCGCATCCATGCGAACGACAAAGGACGGTTGTTTCTTAGCACTGCGTGCTAAGCTATCCGCCCGAAAGTTCGCCGTCCGAGGTACATGGACGATGTCTGAGTTGAGGAAACTTTATTTGAGAAGCTTGATGTCTTCCAGATAACTTTCAAATGCTGGTCATTCTTCTGGTTCCGAAACCATCTTCACCAATTGAGAACAATCCGTTGCAAACGTTACCTGAAACTGTCTTAAATTCTTCATACATTCTATTGCCGAAATCAATGCCTCTACCTCCGAATGGAAGGGTGAAAGACATGCCCTTACATTCCTTGTCCCAAACAGACCATCAAACCCCGGTAAAGTACTATACAACCCTTGCCCTGAAAATAAGTCATTATCTTTCCATGAGCCATATAGGAAGCACCATCGACCTGATGTCGCTAGGGGAGGACTGGTCTGTACCGAAAGCCCCCTGGTTGGGTCATTTCCCACATGTGCTTCTGCCCAAAGTGATGATTCCAATTCAGCTAATTTAAGAGTGTCCCTCGGATCAATATCCAGATTACTAAAAACTTTGTTATTTCGGGCTTTCCAAATATACCATAAAATCCATGCAAACTGATGGTCATCCATCTTTGGCTGAATTCTCCAAAAAAGATGATCCATATTAGCAAATAATGAGCTGATAGGAAAGATATTAGGAGGTGGCGAAATCTTGGATAATGCCCACACTTGACTTGTTGGGAGACATTAAAAAAATACATGGTTTATTGATTCTTCCGGATCTCCGCATCGAGCATAACATATATCTCCTTGTATCCCTCTTGCCTTTCGATTTTTCATTACCGATATACATCCTGAGAGAAGTTGCCATAAACAATGCTTTATTTTTGGGGGGCACCGCACTTTCCAACAGAAAGCTTTAAGTATATCCACTGTGGGGCCATAAAAATCTGATGGTTTTTTCCTATCAGGATAGACTCGTTCCACCTGATAACTTGAGTGGACCGAATATTTTCCATTGTTAGTAAAATGCCATTCATTCCTATCCTCAATCTGATTCCTACTTAATAGAATACTTTCAATAATTTTTGCATCCTTAGGATCCACTAGAGCCATGATTGCCTGTAAATTCCAAGAGCGAGATTCCGAATTAATGAGGGAATCCACTGTGAGGTCCGGATAAATGTTGTGAAAATTTTTGTTTGCTGGTCTCGTGCGAGTGGCTGGGATCCAAGGATCATTCCATACAGAGATAGACGAACTTGTTCCCACCCTTTTAATTAGTCCTTTACAAACCAGAGATTTAGCAGAAATAATACTCCTCCAGCCATAGGACGGGGAATAAGAGCGAATCGGTTCCCGGAGTGAAGCATTCCTGTAATACCGTTCTTTGAAGACTCTTGAAACCTAAACCACCATCAGCCTCCATAGTTGCTTTCTAAGCATTGCCGTGTTAAAATCAATAAGATCCTTGAAACCTAAACCACCATTATCTTTGGTTTCGCATAATTTATCCCATGATTTCCAATGTATACCTTTTGAACTTCCTCCAGGGCTCCACCAAAACTGAGCTACTGCACTTGTTAATTTTTTAACGGTAGCCTTCGGTAACCGATAAACAGACATAACATGGTTTGGCAGGGCCGTAACTACCGATTTAATAATTACCTCTTTTCCTCTTTTAGTAAAAAATCGAAAGGTCCATCCATTAACCCTATTATTCAAGCGTTCCTGTACAAAGCCAAATACTTGTACTTTAGATCCTCCAAGGCTTTCTGGTAAACCTAAGTAGGATCCCATGCCTCCTATATTTTGAATTCCCAGAACATCCCTCAATTCTTGACGACTAGCTTCTTCAATCTTATGCCCAAATTGAATTGAAGATTTCTGGAAATTAATTTGTTGCCCTGAGACAGCCTCATATTTCTTTAAAATCCTGAGAATGGTTTGACACTCCTCCTTATTTGCCTTACAAAAGAAAAGACTATCATCTGCAAATAGCAAATGAGAGATTGCTGGACACGCTCTTGCCACCTTTAAACCAGTAAGTTGTTTCACTCTCTCCGCCTTCTTAATATTCGCGATTAATGCCTGAGTGCACATAATAAATAAATACGGAGACAGAGGATCCCCTTGCCGTAAGCCCCGTTGAGGGATAATAAGACCCTGTGGCTGACCATTGATAAGTACCCTATATTGAACCGAATATATACATTCCAGCATCAAGTTAATCCAGCGAGGATCAAATCCCATTTTGTGAAGGAGAGTCACAATAAAGTTCCACTCGATCCTATCATATGCCTTACTCATATCCGTTTTGATTGCCATAAATTTATTCTGACATGACTTGTTAGTCCTCAGTCCTTGAAACATTTCCTGCATTATAAGAATATTATCCGATAGTAACCTGCCCGCCACAAATGCCGATTGTGTCTCCGAAATTAGCCTTGGTAAACAAATTTTCAATCTTTGACACAAAACCTTCGAGATAATCTTGTAACCAACATTACGGCCGTAATTCTGTCATCCTTGTGGGTCTCTCGGCTTTCGGAATCATACATATATTAGTAATGTTTAAACGTGGATCCATATTTCCTGTAAGAAGGAAATTATTCACTATCTCAACCACATCCCTCTTGATTATATGCAAGGAATACTGGAAAAAAGAGCTGTCATCTCATCCGGTCCTGGCGCTTTCTCCGGATGCATCATGAATAAAGCTTGTCGGACCTCTTCCTCCGTTGCCATTCTCAGTATTATTTGACTCATTTGGGGAGAAATAGATGGTGCTATCTCTTCCAAAAAACTATCAAATTCCGTTGGATCCGTGGTCGTGAACAGACTCTCAAAATAATCAACCGCCACCTTCTCAACTCCTTTCTCATCCATTATCCAATTACCCATTTCATCATGGAGTCCCACTATTTTGTTACGAACCCTACGCTACTTCGTCAAAGCATGGTAAAATTTAGTATTCAGATCTCCAGATGAGTACCACATATTCCTGCTTTTCAGATGCCAATATTCCTCCTCATCCTTATAGGCCTCCTGCAATTTCCTAGAAACCTCAATAATCTCTTCTTGTGATCTATTGTTATCCATTTGAACTTCCTCAAGCGCCTGTTGAAGCTCTTGGATTTTATCATTTCCATATGGTTGATTATCTTTACGCCATGAAGATATTTCATGACGACAATTATTAATTTTTGTAACAAGATCTCCTAATTGTCCTTCATGACTCTCCGTCCAACTGGCTACAATCGACTCCATGAGCCCCTTTTGACCAATCCATCTTTTGTCAAACCTAAATTGCCCCCTTTTTTTCCTTGTAAAATTCTCCTCTAAGAAAGCCACCACTGGACGGTGGTCAGACCCCACCATCTTTAGATACTCTGTATAAGAACATAGAAAAAGCGTGTGCCATTCCTCATTTGCCAAAGCCCGATCCAAGCGACATCTGACCGTCACTGTTCCTTTTCCTTTGCCCCTTCTTCCTTGCCAAGACAGTGTATTTCCTCGAGCCGGAAATTCTAATAAGCCACTATTCCTTATCATATTATTGAAATGAATAAATGAAGTTGTACAACGTAGAGAGCCCCCATCCTTTTCATGATTCGCAGTGATCTCGTTTAGATCTCCAATAATAAACCAAGGTTCCGAACGTGCTAATCCAAATCGAGTTAATCTCTCTCATACCTGTTCTCTTAGCTTTTGCACCGGATCCGTAAGAAAAACTTGTTTTTCTTTGACCACCGCCTCAATATCTATCATTATGTTGCTAGAATATAAAATTTTAACCTGATACTCATTATTATAAAAAAGAGGTAAACCACCGCTCCTCCCATTTGGATCCACGGTAGCCAAACTATCATATCCAAAGTGTGATTGAAACCTTTGTACAAATTCGAAATCCTGTTTCGTTTGGTTTATGTTTATGTCATGTCTCCCGAAGATAACTTATGGTCCAATGACTCCCAAGTCCTCTACAATTCCAGCTTAATATTTTCATATATAAAAAACCTTGTATTGCTCGTTCGAGCCGGAAAATTGTGGTCTGAAGATACCCAGCCATTTTATGATCCCAATGTTGCAATACCATACTCCCATTACTATTGATTCCCGAACATACCATTTGGACCCCTTATTCCTATTCTTGAATTTCACACTACATCCGTACAAAAGTCCTGCTAATACACTAGACATATTAATACTCAAACTTAGAAATGAAACATCCATTTTTGTTCCTACTAATCCATAAATTGAGCAAAGTCGCTTCAAAATCTTACTTATTTATTTCATGCAAGGAGATTAAAAAACCTTGCACCATGCATACTAAATATCCTTAAGAGGTATGAAATTTGAACCTACACCTCCACTTCCAGCTTTCCAAGTATTCCTCATAGTCCAAATTACATATACCAAATAAAGAATAACTTTTATAACACACGCACAATCCATACGGTCTGTTTGATCACTAAATGTGATCGACATTTGAACTCAGTTGCCATACGACCTAACAATCCCCAAATGGCTCCGCACCGACGATGCCGTGAAACCTTTTCTGCACTCCTAATTACACCTTTCATCCGCATGCTCCTTATGCTTTTTAGCTCCCACCAGAAGTGCACCATGTTCCCTAGTCCCTGCCAATTTAACAGTATAACCATACATAACAACCAAATCGAGACCAAACAGTTGATCCACCATCCTCTGTTCACGTAGAACACTCCCCATACATATCTAACAAGTTCCATGTCTCCAAGAAACCTCGATACAGTAAGAAAATAATCAGTGATAGCGCACCAAATATTTCCACATTTCCAAATCTTCCTCGACAAGACCTCATCGCAATATAGCATGAAAACGTATCTATGAAGAGAAAACCATGAACTCAAAAGACCAATCTTATTCCAATTCTTAACAAAAAGCGAGAGAAACATAACAATGATTACTGCCCCCAGACCCATTAACCCAACCAAACCTTCAAAGAAAAGTAAATTTATTGAAATAATGAAAGCGCCACCCCCATAAACCAAATCCTTCATTCGTAATCTCATTGTAAATGAGGTTTGATCCGTAACCTTAGAATTTTAAGTTAACCGGCTTCGGAATTGAAGGTCCCTTGTTCTCCGGTGGTTTGGTATTGTCTCCATGACGAGCCCCAACCTTAGCTGCAACTTTCCTTCGTGGTGAGACAAGCGCAGACGCCATTCTCATCTTAGTACTTCCCGCAGTGCTGCTGGTGGGCTTGAATAACCTCTTACGGTGACTTTTCCTCGTCGCCAAATCCCCTGTCCCAATTCCTTGTTGATGTTTGAATCTCCAGTCACCAGTTGTTCCTCTTCCTGCGTGTGAGCATACTCTGCCTGAGCTTCAGAAGCTTGCTCAAGCTCCTCTTCTGAAAGAGTTTGAAACTCTTCCTCTCTCTCCAAGTCGACGCCACTCTCCATCATAGCCGCATTAATAGCATCTAGTTCTATATCAATATCTTCAAAGGTATCATATTGTTTCTCCATCATTCCTTGCACTGTAAGTAGACCCCTCTCCTCCTCAGTAGCCTCCACGATCACCTCCGACCCTTCCGCCTGCGTCTTAGCTAGTTCCATTTGAAACTCTGCAGACGGTAGTGTTGCATCAGCATCTCCGTTCCTCGTGATCTCGCCCTCTTCACGGGTTACCTGAGGTGCAACTTGCTGACCCTGATCCTCTCTTGGTTGCGCTGCATATGACCTGGTAGACACCACTTGAGCTCCAGAGTCCACAACTGTAACGTCTTCTCACGTGTATTTTAACCCGTGAGCCCTCCCCATTACCTCTGTAGTTTCCATATTGATTAGGAGGTCTCCTGGTGCCTCGCTCTGGAACCTTAACCCACTTAGAGTCTGATGCCTCCACCATTTTACCCTTACCCTTCCCATAATACTCTCTACTGTCTCTTTCTCTGTTCTGTTGGCCCGTATTACTGTTAATGACCACGCCCTTGTAACTACGAGCTCGCTCCTCATGTTTCGCACCATCAGTCCATCCCCCATTCCCTTTTCTGTTCTCCCTCCTTCTTTCTGGACTCGCCTTTTGTATTCTTCTCATCTTGTTATACCGTTTCCAATTTTCCATATTCTCATTCCAATAATAATCCTCCGCTATCCCGTATCTCTGTAAATTGATATCACCCGATCTTGCTTCCCCAAAAAACCGTAAAACCCATATCAACCATTGATAATTGAGATCACTCCCAATTAAATAAAAGCAAGAGAGTAAAGGATCGCAATCCATTGTACAACCTGTGTTGATTGGTGATTTCATCGTGATGATAATCGCAATCCACCGCCATTCAACCCAGATCTTAACTTTCCTTAAAATTCCGCAGATCCCCTTTTTGATACCTAAATCCATTCTCAATCGACCCGAGTAACAGTTCTGATACGCCGTATCAAGGTCTTGATCATGCCAGAACAAACCGAACCAATCTCCTGCTCCAATCCCCGGCTCCCATCTTCGCGGAATCATCGTACCCTAGATCTTCCGTTTCATCGCCGTCCCAAAAACTAGAATTTTTAGAAGAATATACACAACTTCTACTATGAGTATAAGCTTTTTAATTGTAAAAATGTGGGTTAAATTCTTCTAACTCAAAAGGTAAAACATTTGATAGCTGCAAAAATAGGAGAACTCCGAGACTCAATCAAATCCGAAAAAATTTAATTAAAATCCGATTATACATGATTTAATAGGTTTAAACTGTTTCAAATAGGTTTCAAATATAATTGTAAATCCGTTAAATTAACCAATAATGTTAGTTTAAATCCACAAATTTGTCTGATTTTTTTTGTTTTATATAATAAGATATAAATAAAAACTAAAATATATTATATAAATAAAAATATATTTGAAATAAATCAATAACTCGTTAGCATCGAGGCTTCACCTATCACTAGTCTTATATAAAACGCCTAATTAACGCATATGGATTTCTTGAACATTTTTTGAGTGGCTTCTTTTCAATTAAAATATACTCACTAAAAAATATACTACAAAAAAGTTATAGTACGACTATTTTAATTAATTAACTAATACGAATGATTTGATTATTTACATTAATAAAACAAATATATAACATTTTTTTAAAAATCTTTATAATTCATAAAGATATTAATAATAAATTGAATTTAACTTCAAATTTAAAATTTTATTTTCAGTTATAACAAGAATTTGTTAGGAAAAATGCAAGAAAATCTTACTAAAATTTTCAAATATTTTTTTTGAGAAATTGTTTGAAATAGACTATGTTGATTACCAATTTTCAAAAATTCACTCAATCAAACAACCTAATATGTGGGATTAGGGTGTAGTGATAATTGATTAGGTTTTAGTAGTTAGGGGTAAGGATTGGAGTAATAAACTTCTATAAATAATTTTAAAAATTTATAAAATGGTTATCATTTAAAACCAAACTAAAATGGTATCAAATTTGAGATAAAAGTCATATTTTTAGTTAAATAATACATTAGTCCTTGGGTCTAGAAAGCATTTGAAATCACACAAAGGTTCTACAAAAAAAAAAAAAATAGTAATATAATACTATTATCAGTAAATGTTAATTAAAATTGTATTATCAAACGAAAAAATCTATGCTATTTTTATAAGTTTATAATTATCTATATATATTATTATGAAGTTGTGTTCTCTCTTTCCACGTCACTAAGTCATGTGTCATGGAAGCGACACCTGTGATCTCCCTTTTGTTTTAAACACTTTCTTTGTTGTTTCAGGTGGGTTCGCAAGCAAGAGAGATTTATATTTGGGATTCATACGTTATAAGGTTGGCCCGTTAGGCATCGTCTTCGTGACCGATGGTTGCGTCTATGTTGGTTCCTCTGGTGTCGTTTCGTTCTCGATTAATCTCCTAACATGCATTACCAGTTCCATTGAATAGTCTTATCCCTATTCCAAGCTCCACCTATAAAAGAATCAGACCTATCCCTTGAGAATCATTCTCAGGCTTCCAAAAGTTTTTGTAAATTTCTTTCTCTCATTCGAGAGATTCTCTGAGATTTTAAATTTCCAGTGTTGTTGTTCGGAATTGTTATGTTGATGGATCTTACCGGAGCATTCATATTTAGATCCGGCGGGGTTGGGCCATTCTGGGAAGCAAGATGGCTTGAGTCTCTTCATCTTAGCGGCGGCGGCGACGACAAGTTTCAGCAACTAACAAAGCTAATTCCCGAGAACGCTGGTGGTTTCAAGTTGTTGATTAAGCTTCCGCCTGCACAAGCTGTGGAGCTTCTCTATTTCAGTGATTCACCGTCGTCCTCTTCTCAAGCGGCGGCCGACGGTTCAGATATTGGTGAGTGTCTATGCGAGGATTTTGGATGGTTTTTTATTGGATGGGTTTTGTTAGATACGCATAGCGTGCATAATCTTGGTATAGTTCTTCTTCTATTTCTTATAACACATTGACTGGTGGGGTGTCTATGGAAGGATTTCACCATTTTTAAAGGCTTTAGTGCTTTGTCAATTGCTTCACATTAAACTTATTTTCTCAAAAACAATTAATTTCGAATAAGTTTTGTTTACGAGTTCACCTCTGTTTCCAAACAGGTGTGTTTCTACTTTCTATCTATATGTCCCTACTTCTACGTGCTGCAAGTGGATGATCAGTCTCAAAGATAATAGAACTGTTATATACCCTCACGAGAGATATGCTGAAACCAGAGACTCCGCTTAGATCCTTTTCCACAAATCCCAAATACATTGTACCATCCTATGTATAACTGAAAACTTAAAGAGGAGTTTGCAAAAGTAACTCTGCATAACTGTCTCATTATCCCGCCTAACGTAACTCCTCTTCGCAGTGATGCAGATGCTAGACTTTGTGTGTTTGATGGGCTTGCCATCAAACTTCATAAAAGACTAGAAAGCTTCCATCTGGAACCCAAGGTGGTTTTGTCCATCTCGCAAACAGAACTCTGCAGAGCATGATCAATATGCTGGGAAATACTGAAGGACTTTTTACATGCATTTTGAGAAGATGCATCACCAAAAGTGAAGGATAGATAATGAATCCGTAAGAAGTGAAGGCAAATGTTTTAGGAAGGCCCTGTTCGTTTCGTGGTCGCCAGCGTCAGCGACTAGAGTCAGCGACCAGCGACTGCGACATGATGTCGCTGATAGTTGTTCGTTTGAAGGTCGCACGATTGATCGCAGCGGTTGTCGCTATGTTGTTCATTTCTATATCGCGCAATTGATCGCAGCGGTTGTCGCTATGCTGTTCGTTTCTGTATCGCTGGCGACCAAATATTTACTTTTGACATACATTTGCTCTTGTGTATTTAGGTTTCGTCAAAAACGTGGCTAAATCATTAAAACTGTAAAGTGTAATAAATCACACCATGGATGTAATATGTTTAATCTTTTCAGTTTCTTATATTTTTCCTTGTACAAGTTCACTTTTGTTTATGAGTTGTCACATTTATAAACTATAACTCTAATTAAAAAGTTTACACTTGAATATTATTCCTTGTAACTTAGAATATTGAAAAAGTCTAAATAATAAAAAAAGTGATCATACGAGTAACTTATAATAATAATCAGTACAAACTCAAATCAAATAAACTAGTAAGGTAATCGATATCCTCTACTCAACTCATTACCAATATGATCACGTAAACCTTCCATGGCTCTATCACCAGTTGGCTCATATGGAATATGTCCACCATGACCATCACCCTCTTCTTCTTCTTCTTCTTCTTCTTCTTCTTCATCTTCCTCTTCATCTCTTTCTTCTTCATCATTATCACCATGAGTATGATATTCTTCTCTTCTTTGCCAATGCACAAAATCATTATCTTCTCGATGTAAATCACGTATGAAGTTGTGTAGAGCCATCGTTGCCGTCACTAGCTTTATCCATTTGATCAAACCATATTTTGGATGCCTACGGTCAAGAATTCTCCATTTTGCTTTCCACACTCCAAATGTCCGCTCAATCACTGATCGCAAGCTTGAATGTCTCCGGTTGAACACCTCTCGAGTGTTCGTTGGTGGTCCTCCTCTGTTGAACTGATCGAGATGATATCGAACTCTACGATACGGACCAAGATACCTTGTTCTTGTGGGATATCCAGCATCAACCAAATAATAATTTCCATTTGGCGGATGTGGAAAAAAAGGCTCATTCCTTGCACAATAAGTTAATACCTTTGTGTCATGGGCTCTACCCGGCACACCCACATAAGCATATATGAACTTCATATCAAAGTTACATATAGCAAGGACATTCATGGTTGGCTCCTGTTTTCTGCCCCTGTATACTTCTGCATTTCGCTTAGGAGGGCGGACTGAGATATGAGTTCCATCCAATGCTCCAATACAGTCTTTAAAAAATGGCCAGTATCGATCATCATTTCTCAAAGCAGGACATACTCTTGTGAACTCACCATCTTCTGGTTTTAGTGCATCTGCAGCAAATTTTAAGAGAGCACTCAAAACCTCACCAAGTTTCCTTTTGATTGTATCTAACAAACGCTGATATCTTTGTGCAATAACCCGTACTGTCTTATCTTGGCCCACCACTTCAAGGAACATTGCAACCGCTTCTTCAATATAGACATTTTACGTCTCTTGTAACCCATATCTCGTTGCTAACATTTTACACAGATCTTGAAATGTCCTCTGATTCATGCGAAGAATATCATAACACTGTTGATCTGACCCGTGCATAAGCTGCTGAACATGATTCCATCCAGCACCTCGATCTGTTCTATGAAGCAATCTCTCTGGCTTAAGCATATCAACTTCATGCTCTTCCTCATAATCATCATCCTCATCATCATCATCCAAGTACCACCTAACCATCTGCAAAGCATTAAAATCACATATATATATAAGTTGATGTTGGTCACATTAAAAAACAGATGAGCAAACAACTTCCAATTTAAAAAAACAGACGAGCTTCCTATCACATTAAAAAAAGAACACAACTTCCAATTTGAGCAGACAGACACGACAATAATGGTACCAGATGGTCATGGTTCCTAATTTCCTATCACATTAAAATACTACAATCTGAGTCATAACAAAAGAAATGAAACAAAAGTCATGCTTAAAAGAAACACTACAATCTGAGTCATATTAAAACA
>NC_027756.1:14803556-14825142 GCF_000695525.1 Brassica oleracea var. oleracea | reverse complement strand
AGAGAGAGAGAGAGAGAGAGAGAGAGAGAAGAGAGGCGTGAGAGATGGCTAAGAGAGAGAGAGAGCTGAGGCGTGAGAAATTATTTTAGGATTTAGGTTAATGGTATTGTTTTGTAATTTTGAAGATAGATTGAAGGTGTTTTTGTATTTTGAGTTTTTCTTTTCTTTTCTGATCGCAGGTTTTGGTCGCAAACGCTGAATTTCTCGGCGATCAAAATTTTTAATCGCGGGTCGCTAGCGTCTGGTCGCTGCGATCAGTCGCTGAACGTGCGACCGGTAAACGAACAACGTTTAGACGCTCAGGTTGGTCGCTGACGCTAGCGACCTCCAAACGAACATGGCCGAAACAAGTAGTGAGAAAGAAAAAGAAGTGTACCTAGCTTAGTGGATGTCAGACTGATTAAACTTTAGAGTACACACCAAGGAACAAGCCTATGGAGCATTCAGCCAGGCACATATCATACTTTCTGAGACCAAAAGGTAAGAACATCACAAACAACGAACTGGTTTTAGGTGTGAGAGAGCTTCATGAGTATGAATGTTATGGTCAGCAACTTCTTGAACGATAGTAATGCGGATGCTCATACGCTAAAAAGGAATTCAGATTTTATTTTCTTTAAAGTATTGGGGAGTTTGTGGTTGAATCAGTTTGTTCGATTTGTTTTCATTTAAAATAAATAAATACATTTTTGGTTTAATTCATTTAACAAAATTTCTTTCACACATAGCCTTGAGATCAACACCCAAACCGAACCAGTTAAAACGAAACAATATGTTTTGGTTTTGTACTCGATTATATGTTCGTTTCAATTTGAAATGTATTTTCTTAACAAATTAGATGGTGCAATCAAGGGAAATTGCCACAGATATCACATTCATAGTATCATTTTTCATGTTTACACTAATCATTTTTACCCTCATTTTTAATGAAGGTTAAAAGACACTTATACCCTTAGGTTTAACTAATATAGACTTAAGGTTTAGAGCTGAGGGATGCGGTAGGGTTTTTGGAATGTGGAATTTAGGATTATAATAAATATATAAATAAATGCTTAAAAAATATATAATTTTTTTAAAAAATAGTTTCAAATATAATTTTCTAATTTCAAAAAGAAAATTTTAAAAAGGAAAATTTCAAAAAATAAAATAAAAAAGTTCGAATTTGAAAAAGTATAATTCGAAAACATAATTTTTGTTTTATTTATTTAAACAATGATTTATTATATATATAGATTACAATGGTATAAAAATCTTTTGCCACTTAATGAAGAATGTATTTTTGAAAATGTCCTTTAAATGATGGTAAAGATGAAAAGTGGTAAACATAAAATTTCCCTTACAATCAATGAAGTTTTTGCTTTAGGAGATAATGTTTGATAATAAGAATATTTAACTGATAACGTGGAGATTCATTATATAGACACAAATAATGAATTGTAAATAATTTATATGTATATATATATAGTAGAAAATCTATAAATTAATATTTGGTAAATGAATAAATACAAAAATTAATAAATTCTGTTGGTCTCGAATTGGACTTATGTGAAATATAACTTAATTCAATAAAATAATAATAATAAAATTTAGAAGTTTTATATAAATATATGATCTTAATAAAATAAAAAAATAACTACTATATATATAACTTTTAAATAAACATAAAAAATCATTTTGAAAAAAAAATTCATCTTTAATTTGTTTTTTTTATTTCAATAAGTTGACATTTTCATTGAATTACAGATAAAAGAAAATTACATTCGATCATCAAATTCAACACACATTTTAGATATCAAATCATTTAATTAAATATATATATTAAACTAATATATAGTACCATACATAATTTTTTTTCTTCCTTTTAAATAAAAAATAATTAAAATCATTTTTACAAATTTATTATTTTAAAAATCAATATATTATCACAGTTTCAATATTATTAATTTACAAAAAATTTACTGTAACAATTTTTTTTTGAAACTAAATTTAAACAACAAACCCGGGCGTAGCCCGAGCCGACCCTAGTAGTCTATATTATATTGAAATTGAACTACTATATGAATTAAATATGATATAATTGTATTAAATTGGTAGATTAATCTGCTTAACTTTATAAAATTCTTTCATTTACACAAATAAATAAATGATCATTTACTGCTAATACTTAGAATTCGTAAACTATGTAATATTTTGTACAAAAAATAAAATTGTTAACATATGTTAAAATTTTGTATCTACGATTATATATTATCTTATTATTTTTATTTATTTTAAACTCACAACAATATATTATCTACAATGGTTATATACAAAAATATAATAGTAAAAACATAATCTTTAGTTCATGTGTTATTACAAGATATACTATTACAAAGCTTTAAAATTTCAATAATTCATTAAATATATTAATGAAAAATCAATATTAAATATAAATTTAAAATTTATTTTAATTATAACAAAATCTGTTTAAAAATATAAAAGTTTATAAAAAATTGCAAATAGAATAGTGATTTTGATACCACAAAAAATATCTTGTGGTAGATATGTATATTTGCTAAAAAAAATAAAAGTATGTTTTGGAAATTCAAAACATACAACTTGGATTTATAAATCTAACTCGAGAGAACTATGAAAATAGTTATTGTGATAAAATATGCGAGTTTCATAGTATTTGGGACAAGTTAGTAAATAGATTGAGTGGAAACAGTGGCTGTGAATAACTTGCAGATCATGGACAAGATCCTACTCATAATGGTGTTTCAGACATCCATCTATCATATTTGGAAAGAAAAAAATGGGAGGAGGCATCAGTCGGGGTTCCGTAATGTTGATCAAGTAGCTCGTATTATTGACAAGGCGGTGCGTAACAGAATAACGTGTCTCCGTTACAGGGCCGACCATAAGTATGCAGGCTTGATGCAAAGATGGTTTGTCGTCTCGGACAACACCTACGTAGAATATTTTTTTTCAAGATATTGCCTTGTAAATCTTATAAAATGGCACATTAGAGTCTTGTAAATGCTCATTCGTTTTACACTATCAATAAATTTCAAATTTCATCAAAAAATGCATTTTCTTAAAGAAAGAAAATTGTACTACTCTTCAAAAGTAGCCTTTATTTATTTGAATGTAAAAGAGGTGTAGATCATTTTTTTCTCCCTTAAACTATTAATGGATAACAAATGAAAATATGCATGATTCTAAGTTGCTCGTGAAATATGGGGATAACTATGCTTACCATATAAAATCGATGACAAGATGCCATATGAACTTAGTGAGTTATGATAAAATGATTTTAAAACAACTGTTATGCACATACATTGAATAGTATCTTGAAAGAAGCTGACAAAATAGACAACTTATCTTAGTTGGATCAATCTCTAGAGGATTATATTCATTATTATGACTACTGAAGATCTATATAGTAAAAGTGTGTCACGAGATCTAATTGTTATATCGTCAAGAGGAATGAGTTAGCTTATGAATTAAGATAAGATTTGACGGTAACTTTACCTAGAGGACCAGAGATCTCAAGAAATATGTTCAAAGAGAAAACTAAGTCAAACTGAATCTGCCCAAATCACTGCCAGATTTCGGTCCATACTCAGTTCCTTGATGACTAAATAGTGTTACATGTAAGAATAGAGGATAAACATTTGCTTTTAATAATTTAGTCTATAGATTTGAGATATGAGTGGAGTAGGGCATGTTATACTCCTTTAAACAAAGTAATGGCAGATCATCTTGTGGGTGTTAATGGGAGGAGGCGTTTCTAAAAGAACAAGAAAATGCTATATTTTTTAAGTTCACTAATGATTAACCTGGCATGTTTAGAGCCAAAATGACATATCACTTTGTCAAAATTAGAGTTAATTTTGGATGAGAAATTGAGGTCCAAAATATGTAACATAAATTATTTATAGTTTTATATTTGGCTAAATATAAAAGAATTTAGCAAATATTTCAGTTTGGATATTTGGGTTTTGAATTTAAATTTATACTCCATCCGTTTCATTTTAGTCGTCTTTTTAAGTTTGTGCACACAAATTAAAATAACATTTAGTTTTGTATATTTTCAATAGAAAAACATCATTACATATACATATAATCATATTTCAACCAATAGAAAAATTAAAAAGGGATAAAAGTTAATAAATTTTCTTTTGAAACTTTAAAACGACACTTATTTTGTGACAAACTTTTTTTCTCTAGAACAACAAATAATTTGAAGCAGAGGAAGTATTTGTTAATTAGACTTTATGTCAATTAATTTATTTAAATCTTATTCTTAAAATATTTTATGTTTTCTTAAACATAAAAAGATAAACCTAATAAAGTGTATTAATGGATTTGATTTGGCCAAAGCCACATTATTACCTTGAAAGCCTAACGTACAAGAATCATGTAAATCAAATGTGCATTATTGCAATTGAAAGCATATTCATACGTTTTTTCTCTCCGTAAATGACATAACGTGTTCTCCTTTTGTCAAGTTAAATACTCCCTCTATTTCTAAATAATGCTTGCTTTAATTTTTGAGAAATTTGCTATAAAAAAGAACTAATCTTAGCTATTGTCTATTTGGAACAAAATTAATTTTTGTCACTTTTAGACATTGCCTACCTTACATTTTATAAAAATACATATCAATATATTGAGAAGCCAAAAAATAAGAAAAATTTAAAAAACATGATATTAACATGCATGTGCACGTAGAAAAATAATCTTGAGATGAAATTATTATAGAAAAAGCAATTTGAAAATTAATCAAAAAGTGTCAGTAAACCTAATCTACCATCTACCACAGTTTAGAATTGGAAATCCACTGAAAACATAATAATCTTCTAGATTTAGGATACGTAATATATATAGCGAGTATACATCCATCTACTGCCGCATAAAACTCAATCTATGTGTCCTTCTATATTCTAAAATATAGAAGATTAGATCATCTAAACATTTAAGGATTTAAAGAAAAAATTATCATATCGACTCTACAATTCTTCTTTATCAATTTATACAACATCGTAATTATTATTATTATTATTATTATTACAAACCTCAGTTATCTCATTATACTAGTAAATTAAGTTTCCTCCAGGAACAAAGCTCTAAATTTGTGACTTACGTGGCTTTTGCTCTCGAATAACAGATCTTTGCGGGTCTCCTAGAAAAAAAGAACATACACGAAAGAGAACAAAGTAAGCCATTATCAGCTCGACTGTACAATTTTTTTTTATCAATTTATACCGCGTCGTAATTATTATTATTATTATTATATTTAACATTCGTACCAAAAAATAAAAACAAACAAACTAAGCCATTTCTAACGGCTCCTAAAACACTAATAAATTTAAGAATCAAAGAAAAAACACATGTTTTCACATCATATAGTCAGTATAGTTACTAAAAATATGGTGTAATGATATCTTTTTTTTGCTTAACAATATGGTGTAATAATATCCCTAAAGAGATTTCAAAAAGACATTAGATTTAGTGTTTTGTAAATACTGTTTACACATTATTTGGTATAACACTAGTCATCAGACTAAATTTTAAATAATATATTCATTTTTATGTAGTTATATAATAAGTTTAGTACTGTTAATAAGTAAAAGTTTGTAACTAAAAATTACTATATCATGTTTTTCATTTTATTAGTATAAATTATTAATTGCAATTGATATTTTACATTAAATAAATAAATTAATACATAGATTATATATATATATATATATATTTAGATAAAAACTGAAAAATAAATTTACCAAATTTTAACAAACAAACACAAAATCCCAATATATAATATAAATGTGATAAAATAAATTAAAAACATAATAAAAATTTAAAATGATTTTTTATTTATAATTTTTATTTATATTTAAATGATATTGAATCCTTTACAAATTATTTTTATTTATTAAAGTTATTAAATTTTAAAAAACTTAATAATATTAAATCTTTGTTTTATTGTGGAATTTAGTGATGTGATTGGAGATGAAAAATAAAGTAGAACAACAAAACACCAAATTTGATTTTATTTCAACACATAATTTGGTGTTATGGTTAGAGTGACCCTAATGGTATATTTAGAATCCAGATGTGGGGATTCATTCATGGGTGCTGAAGTTTTTACTTACTCTCAGACCTTTGGCTAAAAAATTAATGGAGTGTAGTAATGTAGTATATATTGACGATGGCAAGTCTGGCAGCTTCAGGTGTGACAAATGACAATTGGTCTTTTTGGGATGTGGTTGGTATCAATAGGCCTAGTCTATTGGGAGTTCCAGATCAGGCGACTGTTGATCAACCTTACCAAGCATTTGACCGAGGGCAAATGTTGTTTGGTCTAAACCCTCAATCCCGAAGCACACTTTCACATTTTGGACCAGAGCTTAACGGAAGCGGAAAAAGCACATCCTTTCAGCCACGACATTGTCCATAACAGTCTCTCCATTTCCATGTGTAACATTGATAGTTTTTTGGGGCAACCTCATAGTTCAAACCGTTCAACATATATATATTTTTTTCTGATTTATTTCATTCTTTTTATTGTTATGGACTTATGGTTGGTTGCTAGTCGAAACCTTATATTTACTGTATGTTTAATGGGCTTCCTGATCTGTTTAATTTGGGCCGTTTCCAATTATAGAATGTTGATATGAAAATTTTAAACTAGACAAACAAAAGAATATGTGTCTGTTTGTCTCTTCGCCCTTGTCTTTGTGTTTCCAAATCATTCTACAGTTGAAGTGCTTGTGGGGTTTTCCCCATGGAGCTTCCTCTCTCTCTGTCTCTCCTCATCCTCCTAGGGTTCCGGGGAGTACCACAATTCACGAGGCATGATCCATCATTTCCCCCACTTCTCCGAGCGAAGATCCCCACGTTTTGGGAATTTAAACGAACCATTCTCTTCTCTTGTAGCCCACAGAAAAATTCTAAACGACAGATCGGATTTGTTTGAAATATGCCTACTCATACATCGGAGAAGGAAGTCGCCGAGCTCAGGCGGAATCCGTATGAAGTCCTCGGCATCCCCAGCAACTCCACCGATCAGGAGATCAAAAGTGCCTATCGAAGAATGGCTCTCAGGTTCAACTTCTTGATTTTCTTGAAAACTGAGTGACTCTTAATGTACCGAGTTTGAATTTATTCAGGTACCATCCGGATAAGAACCCAAATGATCCGGTTGCAGCGGATATGTTTAAGGAAGTTATATTTGCCTATGATGTCTTGTCTGATCCAGAGAATCGTCGTCAGTATGATACAACTGCTTCTGAGGTTATATTCATACAAGTCCTGAGTTTTAATTTTGACTGGTTGATTGAAAATCAAGTTCACGTGTGATGTTTATGTAGGCTGCTGGTCAAGAAAATGAAGACCTTGAGCTTGATCTTTCTAGCTTAGGAGCTGTTAATACCATGTTCGCCGCGCTTTTCAAGTGAGTTCCTAATGCAAAACTTGCACCCACTCTCTGTTTTTTTCTTTCTTTCATTAACAAGTTGACCAATTTTTTTGTCCTAACACAGTAAGCTTGGTGTGCAAATCAAGACAACAGTCTCAGCAAATTTGTTAGATGAGGCGCTGAATGGTACTGTTACTACTTTGCCTCTTGCGGTTGGACAAGTTGTCTCTAGGAAGGTATTAATAATCATAGTTTTTTAGTTTTTGATTTTATTTGAATAATGTTTCGCCTCTGACATATTTGCTTTTCTCTAAACAGGTTGAAAAGCAATCGGCTCACTTTTATTCTGTTACGTTAACAGAAGAAGAATCTCAGGCTGGATTGATATGTAAAGTCCACTCATCTGCTAAAAACAAATTCAAGGTAACTCTCTTTGCCTTTCTTGATCAATAATCTGGTGGTTGTTTTTCATATTCTTTTGCTTTCCAGTTGCTTTACTTTGATCAAGAAGAGAGTGGAGGACTGAGACTGGCACTACAGGTATGGAGTTTTGTACTATTCATTTGTTGATTAACAAATCGTTTCTATTTCAATTTTACTGTCACATCTCTGAGTTGCATCATAGATTGGTTCATCAGAAAACTTTCTAATTTTGTCATGCTCATTAACATATGTGCTTTTGTTCTTTCTGCAATAGGAAGACAGCAGGAAAACAGGAAAGCTCTCAACTGCAGGATTGTATTTTTTCGGCTTCCCTGTTTACCGTTTCGATCCCAGGGTTAATTCAGTTAACTATCTTCTCTACCCTCTTTTAAGTAAACACATTTTTATACTTATTTTGACCGCCATGTACTCAGTTTTAACTCTTCTGTTCACAGAGAGCTCTCTCAAGGGATCCAGACACTGGTTTTTTCAAAAGGCTCGACACTTTCCAGCCGCTTGAGATCACTGAACTGAAAGCTGGAACTCATGTGTTTGCTGTTTACGGTACGTTTGTTAACAGTTTTTAATAGAAATCACTAGTCCAGTCTTTAGAGAATAACCTCACTTGGTTTCATTTTACTACTATAGGTGACAATTTTTTCAAAAGCGTGAGCTACACGCTAGAAATATTCTCATCTGCTCCATTCGCCAACGAGAAAGAGACTCTCCGTTCAACAGAAGCGCAGATAGTCTCTAAAAGAACAGAGCTATTGAAGTTTGAATCTGAATATCACGATGTCTTTTCACAGTTTACAGAGATGGCTAGTAAATGCGCAGGCGAAGTACAAGAAGTGAGATATATACCTCCCTCTCTTCTATTTTCTTTGTTTACCATAAAAGAACAAGTAACTGAGATTTGTTATCGTTTGCAGATTGATGAGCTTCTCAAGAGGAGGAACGAGATATGCGCAGCTTACACAACTTTCCCACCAACAAAGCATAGTTCAAGCAAGAGCTGGGGCAAGGGAAAGAGCAAGAAGAAGAGCAGTCTTTTAATGGAAGCTAGAGAAGAAGGGGAAGTCACAGTCAGAGAAGAAAATGGAGTGAAGAAGAAGAAGTGGTATAATATTCAGCTAAGACAAGACAAGAAAAAAAACTAAAGAGACTTAAACTTAAGGCAAATAAGCGTAATTCATCTCTTTGTACGCTTTGCTGGATTCAAATTCACATTCTCCTCAGCTTCTTCTTCGTCCCAAGCTTTGCTGATGTTATATGTGTCCTGCTGGTTATTGCTGACATCTTCTTCCTCACCATTTCCTGGTTTACTATATGCACTTTGGTTTCTTTCTGATTCATCCTTCCAGATTTGGACACCGCATTCAACAATCTCGAGTTCGCTGCTGAATGTAAACACAGCCTCTCTGCTAGTAGATTCTTGCAATAAGTATGAGGGAAATAGAAATAAATGTTTTCTTTGAATCCTAGGAATAGCATAAACACTGATCTCCTCAATCCCTTTGCTTATACGACTACACACTAGTTGTTCGGATTCTCTGGTTTGCTGGTTAGGAGAAATCAACACACAAACCTTGAAAATGGTGAGAGACATGTTACTCATGGGATGTATGGTCACACGATTTCCTTTGGCTCGGTGATCGAACTCTACAGGCACTTCTCCTCCAGGTAAACAAGCCCAGCCTTGAGCAATATGTTCTGTTATAATTGCTGTCTGTGCTTCTCGGTCCAGTTTGAAGCAGTTCGTGTAATCGAGTTGCGTGTATGGAGTGTCATAAGGACAAGTAAGTCCCTCCTTGGGTTCACAATCTTCCCTAAGTAGTGAACTTCTGCAGCTGTTTAGATAAAGTTCTACCCGCTGGAGACTTTTCTTGAAATATGGAATCCTCTGCTCACCAATGCAGCTTAGGTGTAGATGCTTTACACTTTGGGGAAGATGTGTTAAGGACTTTAGTTTTCCTTTGCTGGTTATGGTGAGAACACGAAGACGAGACCAAAGCCTGATAGACTCAGGCACTTGGTCTAGTTCCTCGACTGAGATAGAGAACTTTGAGACGTTCCTAGAGATGTCTGGAAAGTTTCTCAATCTTTGGCATGCAGTCATATCAACCGATTCAAGAGATGCCAAGTTCATGTAAGCTGGAATGACTTCTAGCTTTGTGCAGGCAAACATGCTCAACGCTTTTAGCTTGTGAAGATTTGAAAAAGAGGATGGAATCTCTACCAGACTCTCGCAGTCATTCAGATTTAGTCTCTCGAGATTTGTTGCATTTGAAAGATCTGGGAGTTCTTTTAAATGACAGGACATTGCCAAATCCATCTTCTTGAGATTTGTGAGGGGCTGAAACCAAAATCAGACACCAAACAGTAAACAGAAGACCATCAGAACATGAATAGAAATTACACATGTTAAAATGGGCCTCAACCTAACAAGGTTAATCCTAATCCTGCATCAAAATTTGTAACCATAACCTTGACTTTTGAGACATGGTTAAAATAGAGCTGAACATAATCAACACATAAGCTTTGTAGGGTTAAGTTTCTAGCTCATTATCATTTTGTACAATATATAAATATTAAAAATTAAAATTCATTTGATTATGTAAAACATGGAGAATTTTCACGTCAAAACAGCAAAAAAAATTAGTTTTCCGCCACTTTTTTTGTTTCCAAACCACAAAATTGAGTTTTTTTTGCCAAACCACAAAATTGAGTTTTTTTTGGCCAAACCGAAAAATAGTATTCCCGCCAAAATTACAAAACAGAATTTTTCTGCAAAAACGTGAAATATTATTTTCCCGCCAAAGCGAGTTTTCCGTCAAAATCCATTTTCTTGAGATTTGTAAGAAGTTGAAACCGAGTCCAAATACCAAATAGCAGAGAGAAGACCATCAAAACATGAATAGAAAGTACACATTCATATATATATATATATATATATGTGTGTGTGTGTATATGTTCAAACTAAACCAAACCTGAGATCCTTCCCAGAGCTTCTCGAGCTGGCTATCGCGCATATTGAGTTCGACCAGATTTTCGAGATGAAATCTCATAGGGAGACTCTTTCTTGGGTACACCTCCCAATGTAGTAACTTAAGACGAGGTGGAAACTCCAAGTCCTGAGGTATGCACACTATGTCTTTTTCACAGTGTTTTCTTTTGTGGACAGTCAGGAACTGAAGGTTACGCATTCTTTTTAAAGCTCCCTTGCTTACAAACACTTCGCCTGTTTCTGATGTATCGAAATATATGCCACACACTGTTCTAGTCCCCTAAACCATGCCCAAAATAGTAGAATTTGTTAGCACAATAGGTAAGCTGTTATCAGTAAATGAGTTATCTAAACTTTAAAAGCCACAGTCATTGCTAGACATATTTTATAAACCATATTCCAACGTAGAAAATATTATTAAGATATTTATCTTCACCAAATTTAAGTAATTAAGTTAAACTAACATATACGAGAAAAGAAAGTGAAAAAGAACTTACTGTCTCATATTCAAGAACATCACAAATCTCATGAGGATCAATTAAAATGTGGCGTTTCCAAGGTTCTTGTCTTTGAATGACTTGTCTAGCCATTTGTTGTAGTAAGCTGTGCATCACTATTTCTCCATTGGTAGATATGTCTATGAGAGATCTATTGACTAGGTTTCTCAACCCATGTTCAACATTCAAATTACAGTCATGGAGCATGGATTTTACGTAATCTTGGTCTTTGTTGTTGAAAAATATAGCAATGTGAAGAAACAGAGCTTGATCTTTCTCATGTAAAGTCTCATATCCGACTCTTAATACTCTCTCAAGATCTTCATCAAGACTAGTTTCTAGCCTATGGATAATAACTTCCCATTCATCCCCACTTTTCCCACCTAAAGATGAGCCCACAACACGTAGACCTAACGGAAGATTACCGCAAAGCTCCGCTACTCTTATTGCCAGCTTTTCAAAACCATATTTTGGAGAGTTTCTTCTAAAAGCATATCTACAGAAGATCTCAAGAGCTTCTCCATTAGATGGAAAACCCACATGGTATGTATTGGTAATGCCATATCTTTCCAAAAGCTCTTGATCTTTCGTAGTCACAATAATCCTACTTCCGGAACCAAAATGATATATATCTTTAGCCAGAGCATCTAGCTGATCAAGACTATCTACATCATCAAGAACGATAAGAACCTTTTGGTTGCATAACCTTTCACTTATCACATCTAAGTGACATACATTTATATTGGTTTGGTTCAAAATGTGCAAAAGAAGCTGTTCTTGTAAACGCAGCTTTGAACCATGGTCACCACAACCAATATTCCTATAACTTCCTCCAACATTTTCCATGAAATAACTAAGCGGAAAATCAGGAGAGAGTTGGTTGTATAAAGCTCTTGCAATGGTAGTTTTACCAATACCCGCAGGACCAGAGATTCCTAAGGTCATAGGTTCATCATTTTCTAAAATTAACAAACATTGAATCTTCCCCAAATGACCTTCAAGTCCTACCATCCCATCAAAATCCCTAGATGGTGTAGCATTTAGATTGTCTGAAACATTTAAGGAAATCTTCTCAATCATTTTTGCTTCATTGTTCCTAAAGAAAAAAAAAAACAAATTTGAAGAAAATAAGGTATGAAAACACATATAAGTTTCTCAAATATAATGTTTCATTTTATTCATTTATTTTTAAAGCCATCAAAGGATAACAATTGGACACGTTAGAATTTAATCTCTTACAAATGTTTAAGAGTGAAAGATTTTTCTTACATTCTCTCATATATTTTATTATTTTTATGTATATAGGAAACATAGACTCTTGACAAAATGATGAGAATAACTCCAATAGGGACTCTCACCATGAAATTCTTGAAATACATATATATATATAAGTTTTTTTTCTAAACTTATAAGTTTAATATTTAATTATAAGTATTTCCAAAATACGGAAAATCCAACCCAAAGGAAGATATTTTGGATATTTCCCGTAATTTTGAGATATTCATAACTAAATACTAAAATATATACATACATTTATGTATTATATGTATTTTAAAAACTTCCTGGTGAGAACTCTACATTGAGATTGCTCTCATATGAGTGAATCATCTTTTTAAATCACTGTAGTGAATCAATTGAGTGAATAACTCACCCATTTGTAATCTAGCAACATAAAATGGCTGGATAATTTTATATTTGCAAATTTTTAATTTAGTTTGAAGCGAAATCCTACGTGTAAAAAAATTAGTTTACCATTCCAAAAATATATTGATAAGTAAAAGGTCCCTAAGTAAAATACTAATTAGAAATTTAGAACTTTAATAAATCAAGGGTAGAAAACAAGAACAAACCAGTTCACAGAATGTTCTCCGGCTATATTGGCGACATGGGTCAAAGCGTGAATCGATTTATGCACCTGGGTCTCTGTTTTCCCTTCGCAAGTTTCCTTGAAAGTCTTACCAAACTCTCCCATCTGTTTCCTCACATCACATGGATCCACTTTGTAGAAAACCGTCATCACTATTTGTCCCGCAGATTCTTGACACTTCAAAATCTCCAATAGCTCATTCAAACACCAACTTGAAGAACCATAGTTCTCCGAGAGCACCACGATTGAGATTCTTGACTCTCTTATCGACCGTATGAGTTCAGTACCGATCAGTTTGCTTCTCTCAATCCCTTCATCGTTGAACGCTATGATCCCGTTGTGTTGAAACTGCTTTTTTAAATGACTCATAAATGTTACACGAACATCTGGTCCGTGGAAGCTCGGCAAGACGTTGTATCTCCAGCTCCGAGAAGAAGACGCCATAAGAAATCAAAAAGGTAACTAAGACTTTGATGACAACATAATCAAATAGTTCAAGCTATATGAGTTATGAACAAGTCAGTATATTAGCAGCGCAAACGCGTAATGAGAGAAGAACTTTCTCTTGTTTGAAAAAGGTCGGTCATTGTTAGAGATGGATGGTCTTGGTAGTATTGACTGAGTCCAGTTCAAACAACATAAGAAAACTTTGATAACAACTCTAGGTGTGGAACCTTTTTCAAATAAAAGGGGTCCTGCTTAAAAAAAAGATTATCTTCACTTTTACATTTGTAAGTTAATACACGCATATCAATGGCCACTGGGTAAAAATCACGTTAAGGAATTCAAAACCTCTTAACTTTATTTTTCACTACAACCCACATGAATTGTGATTTTTACAATCATTTTTCCAGCGGTGACTACACTTCCAAATTCTTCCGTTTGACTAGTTGTGATCCAAACATTTATTATTTTCCGTGTCTTGACTATTTCTTTCTACTTGCCGACGCACATATGTGTTTTTAATCTACTTCCCAAAGACATCTCCACATTAAAAAAGCAATCATTCGTCTACTGAACTTAATGTAAAGAAAAAAAAAGCAAGCCACTACATTTTTTTTTTGATAAAATGTTAATATTATACCATTTTTGAAATTTTCACAATGTTGCAAACAACTTATTACACGAGAACAAACAGCAACAACATAACACAAGTCGAAAATTAACCCTCAAAAAGACCGATAAAAAGCAAAATAAAGTTGAAGGAGCGAAGGACCGGCTGGAGGTGGCGCTGGAACGGAGAGAAGCCGGTCACGAAGTAACCTGTCGAGTGCATGATGAAGGTCACTCGTAGAGGAAGACACTGAAGTAAATATGCGGAAATTTCTTTCTCTCCAAATGATGTAAATGATGGATTGAAAGAAGAGCTTGAGAAGTGTCACTTGTTTGCTGCATAGGGTACGCCTGGATGCTGCTATCCAAGCTGCTGCAGCGTGGAGGTCAGCCAGTGGGTTAGGTAGAATACCAGAGGCAAAACTCAGCCAAAGCGCAGAGGAGACGCTGCACTCAAAGAACAGGTGATGGTGCATTTCCACTGCCGAGGAGCAGAGCACACACTGATCTGTGACATTTAGTAGTACCATATGTTTCCTGGTTTTTAGAAGTTGTGATAGGACATGTAATTGTTTCTTTTGTATTCTTATAATTGGTCAAGTACACTAAAGTCTGGTTACTCTAACTACATGGAGTGATTAATTGAGCGATTGTTTTTAATGGTTTCTATTTAAACAATAGCTGACGGACTTCGGGATCTCATCTCCTCCACATAAAATTACTATGTCGTGTAGAACATTCTTATACAGTATAAGTAAGGGCATTGGGCTATGAAACGGTAACGTATTGAACGTGTAAAGCTGCTTATAACGTCCCAGTCCCACATCGATAAATGTAGGGATGAGTTCTGTTGTTTATATACAGAAAGGTTTGGTCACGACCTTGTATTAACAGATGATCTGTAGTAAAGCCTCGTACCACCGTAGCCTGGTTGCCTAATTCAGATGACTGCACTTTTGTTTTTGTTCTACAGCTTTGGAACTTTTGATGTTTTTGCAACTGTTTCATACCTCAATTGTGACCATCCGATTTCCACATTGATCCTTTTATGGGTTCCGTCAAGGAGACGGAGAAACTTAAAAACCAGCATTTGATGATTGTCATTATAGCTTTGAAATGTGTATCCTCTGTTTAACTTCAAACCCCTCATTCAGACTGTTTATTGGATTGTTAGTTTAGGTGAATTTGTTATGTGGTTCGAGGATTTACATAACCTTTCAATATTGATTTTTGTTGTGATATGGAATTCTTGTCCGAGAGACGAGGCAATAAAGGATTGGTTTGGTGCTTATGTGTTCTTGCAAATCATTGAGCTCTTAAGTTGAAAGATCCTGAGACTCAGTTTTCTAGATTAGACGGTGACCAGAAGGATTGTTTGAAACTCTGTTAACAACAACAGGTTCATTGACAAGAACGGTTTCTAGATGGTCTAGTAGCTCCTTGGCTTGACAAGAACCAAAGTCGAGGTGATGCCACACCAAAGCACTTTTTTCACTGCCTAGTATTTGGTATTACCGTATTAGTTTATTGAAGGAAGATAAACGATGGCGTATCTGGAATTACCTCATTTACTGGAGAAACGATGGCGTATCAGGTGTATGAAGCTGTTTTATTTCTCCCACATCGTTAACTAACAGAGAAATTCTGATGTTTATATAACGAAGCTAAGAAGGTATAGGACACGACCTTACTTGAACAGGATCTGTTCTATAGGCTGTACCTCTGTATCCTTGATTTCTAAGGAGACAGGCCCTTAAACCTGGTTGATGAATCATGTCCGTGCGATCTGAGTGTGATTAACGGCTACGATTCTCCTAGGAGTCTCTGCGCTGTAGAGGATCGCTATCCGGATAGGTTTGACCTCTCTGGAGTGGTCGCACGGTTGTCTGACAGGCCTTTCTTTTTTGCCTATAAGCCTCAATAGAGTTGCTTTTGTTAGCACAGAAAGGCTCTCGGTGATATTCTTTGGGATCTCACTGAAAGAAAAATGATTAAAGCTTTGGTTGATACTACAATTCTAATGTTGTAACTTCTGGCAAAGACACTAAAAGAGTTGTTTTTGCCATTGTGATAGCAGACTTTTGAACTTTCTTGCATATCCTGGTACATTCTTCATCATATCTTTCATTGACACCACCACAGACAAGCACCGTGAAGACCACAAGCCTCAGGAGAAACCTTGAAATGGGTATATGATCATGTGGGCAAGCATTTATCATATCTATCATATCCGCCTGGAACACAATCGATTGCCAGCTTATGGAGTCTGTTTAGCTGATACACCAAAGGAGGGTGCATAGTATCTCTGTGTATAATCTCATAATAATTTCCACAATTTTCTTCCGTTCAAGGTCAGAAGACTTTTTCTACCTGCATATCGTCACAAAATATGTCTTCTAAGTTTTCTTCTTTGGCAACAAAAGTTTCATGAAACTAATAAGAATTGAGACCCTATAACTCAGACTTAAACACTCTCCAACTTATGCGAAAACAGAAATATGATGCTACTAATGTAGTGACAGTGTTAATTCCATGACTTATGCTTCACAAAATCAAACATAGTGATGGCAGAATACATTGCATCGGCTACAGCATCAACGTCTGAAGGATTTAACCTTGATGGCCCTAGATCAAGAAGGCGAGCAACCAAATGAAGTCAAGCGTGTGGTTCGTGGGATGAGAATCATTACTTACCCCAAGAGATAACATACATACAGACTTCTCCAAACAGCAGGCTCATAATCTTGGTAAAAGAGCGAGATCCATCTGCCAATGAAACAGGTCATAAACACAATAACATTACAATTGAGTGACATTTTTAATCTACTGAGTTTGATAAAAATAAATAATCAGTTAAGTTAGTTTATCAATGGTGGGTGTTTCTGGCTTTTCCAAGTGTTATACCATCAGGTCGGATAGATTGAGAGAGATTGGCTTTGATTTGTTTTATTAGATCGAGATAACTAAAACGATGACGTATGTGGCATTAGTGCTTTGAGCTTAGAAACGGCAACGTATAGAATAGAGCATGTGAGGTTGTTTATTTGTCCCATATCGGTAATGTACAGAGCAGTCCTGTTGTTTATATCCCAGAAAGATGGAAGCAGTGGTCACGACCTTACTTGAACAGGATCTGTTCTATAGGCTCGTACCTCTGTATCCTTGATTTCTAAGGAGACAGGCCCTCAAACCTGGTTGATGAATCATGGCCGTGCGATCTGAGTGTGATTAACGGCTAGGATTCTCCTCGGAGTCTCCGCGCTGTAGAGGATCGCTATCCGGTTAGGTCTTTACCTCTCCGGGGTGGTCGCACGGTTGTCTGACAGGCTTCCCTTTTTTGTTCTTTTGCCTTTCTACTTTGGTTCCTTTTTTGTTCTTTTGCAAAAACAAACCCCGTCGTGTTCTTCCGACTATTTTAAAACTTCTCTTCACCAACCATGAATCGTTCTGATCTTGAATTAGCGTGATGTAGATTGATAGCTTCGGAGAATTTATGCCACTTACAGATTTCTTTATTGTTGTTACTTGAATCGACTACTGGGTTTTGTTAGGGTGGTGGAGAGATTTAAGAACTAGTTTATGTGTCCTGCTAACTTCAAACTCATTCAAAGTATCTTGGCTTTAGAGTGATGAGATTGTTAGCTTATGTATCCTGCTTACTTGAATTATGTGGTTCGGGGCTCAATGTGTTATTGCAAAACATTTAGCTGTACCTCTTATGTTGAGAAGATAATGACTTATGAGCTGTTTGGTTCGGACCTAAAGAAGCCAAAATGTGTCTTGCTTGTAAAAAAACTTATTTTATTCTGAGAGAGTACAAGAAGTTGTTTGCTTTAGGAAAGCTAGTATGGTTGCCATTGATGAGAGTTGCACGTTTTTACTTTCAAGGCATAAGCCTCAATAGAGTCACCTGGTTTTGTTATCACAGAAAGTCTCTCGGTGATATTCTTGGGTTAAGATTAGTTACTACCAAACCTTAAACCATACAAAATCTATTCATCTTTAGAGTTATTTAGTTCAATTGAAACATAATCTCCAATGATGAAATCTCAAAATGTTATTGTATGACATCAGTACTTCTTCCCCTGAGCCAAGTTTACTCGAATCGCCCGACCCTCTAGCTCAAGCCCATCCAGCGATTCAAGCGCCGTCTCCATTTCATCTTTGGAAGAGTAACACACAAAGCCATAACCTCTTGACTTCCCAGTGTCTCCATCATACACAACTCTAGCACCAACCACTTCTCCACACTCTCGAAACGCTCCAGCTAACGACTCCGAAGTGACTGTCCACGACAAGTTACCAACAAACAGCTTATACTCTGTTTCTGGATACAGAGGTTCTTTGTTAGGCTTCGGTTTGTCTGCAAAGTTCACCTTCAACGTCCTACCAAGATACTCCTGAATAAGAATAAACAATGGAAACGTTTACTTTTATGTTTGTAACGCTTCACACCTTTTTTTTTTAACTTTCACTTACAGTTCCATCGAGGTTCTCGATGATGACGTTGCAGTCTTCGACGTTGCTCATCGTCACGAAGGCGAACCCGCGGCTCTGTCCTGTGTCTCTGTTGTAAAGAACCTCGACGAGCTCAGGGTTGGCGAAGTCTTGGATGATCTGAGCGAGTGTTGCACTGTCGACATTGTAAGGAAGGTTCCCAAAGTAGAGCTTAGTGTTGATGGGCGCAGGAGGACTGTCGTCATCAGCAGTTGCATCGTCCTGTTTGACGGAGATGGTCTCCGGGAGGGCTCTGAATCGCCGAGAACTGTTGTCACGTGAGGAGATCAAGAGAGGTTTTGGAGGCGACAAGTTGAATCTAAGGAGTGTTTGGTTATATGATTTGTTGCGGCGAAGGAGGAGGCTTGGTTGATCGTAGAGTTTGAAGCAGGGAAGTGTTAGTGTTGAAGCTGCCATTTCTCTCTCTCAACACAGAGACAAAGAGAGAGAGAGAGAGAGAGACAGAGAGATTGGCTTAAGACAGAGATGATTCTACCCACAGAGAGATTTTGGATAAGGCCAAAAAAGTGATTGGCCTATCATAACAAATGGTTATCAACTACTTGGTTATAGGGGTTATTCCGGTATTGTTCGATTTAGAAGAATTTTCCGGTTATGTTTAGAATTTTTCTAGGTTCGTAGTCATATTTGGTTTTATCTGTTTGTTTGGTGTAATTTTTGGTCCTATGTTTTCTTTTTATTAGATTTTGTTTCCAATGAAATTTGTTTTTCGCCAGCTTTATTTTGAAAAAACTATCTCTAATTTTCGATAAAAATTATAGAAAACAAAAATATATGTTTTATAATTGGGTTTTCTGTGCTTCATATGGTATAAAACTATAAACGAATATGTTGGGTCTTTTAGCCGTAACTTTTTAACAATTTGGATTTACTAGGGTTTATTCCATTAATTTGTTAGTAAAATTGGCCAAACAATCAAAGCTTAAGCAACAAAAAAAAAAAAATTGGCCAAACAAAAAGTATATAATAAAATAGTCTTAGAGGTGATTGGTTAGACCGTAGGAGCTGACTTTAACTTTAATATTAATCTACAGCCTTTAAATCACCAATTATGATTTACTTTGTTTTTTAAAGCTAGAGCCAAAAAATAAAAAAAATAGCGGTAATGTTGTAATTAGAGAGTTTAGAGACTGAATATTTTTGTGTTATTGATGATCAATAGAGGTTCCTTTATATAAGAATTACAAGATAAAGATAAAAGGAAAGAGTACAAATCCTAATCCAACAGAAAATAGGAAAACTACTAAAACATAGAAAAGGAAAACATCCTAAGTTCTAAGTCGGCTAGGTCATTGACCGACTCTCTCTCCTCCTTGCGGACGCGGCTGGGCTTGATGTGGCTGACGGGCTTTCTTCTCTTGTCTTGGTTAATGGCAATCTACTCCATGATTTATAACACTCCCCCTTGGATGCCATAACCATACAGGATCTGTAGTACGCTTCATGTTGCCTCATTAAAACCTTATCAGGAAAACCCAGTGGGACAAAACCATGATGAAGGAAAAAGAGTACAACACGCACTACTCCCCCTGATGTGAACCTCAATGTAGGTTCTTCATTCTACGCATCTGATGCGTGATCTTTCCTGTATATGTAGGAAGGGAGTAATCGGCCAGTTTCATTACTAAGCCGTAACTAAACCACTTCGACCTCTCAGGTCGTCTCTCATGTCTTTTGACATTAAGTGTCTCGGTAAAGCATGTGTGCTAAACAATATGAACCATATTGTCCTCGGAAGATCACTATTGGGTCTTTGCAAATTGTCTTTGCGTGTGTCCATGGTCTAAGCGTGATTGTCTACTATCAACTGCTCTTTACTTTGGCCATTATAATTACCATCGACCATGTATCAATCTGGTCGATCTATGTTTGAGTCATAGACCTCGTCCATATGTGTCCACTACTTGTCTCATGAGTGTTCAAGATCAATGATCATTGCTGTGAGTTTTATAATCTCTTAGTATGGCTCTGCGGCCGAACACTCTCATGGAGGTGGAAATCGATTTCTTTGCCTTAGTTAATGTCGTATTCATTATTCTTTGCATTCCTATCTTAATGATGGCATCTCATGACCTTAGTTGCTGTGGATCATATCACACGCTAAGTATATATTATTAGGTCATGAATCTCGGCTTTCACGAGCTTATGGACTTCAATACTTTATATCCGACAGGGAAGGATAGATTAAACATCTCCTCTTTGACACGACAAAACTTTGTGGGAGTTGGTCATACAGCAGCAGAAAACTATTCTGCTATGCCGGATCCTTAAGGGATCTGATTGTCGGATTGCAACCTGATGGTTGATCTTTTCTACTAGCCCGTGATCAAAGTATAAGAGCCGGACGCCTTTAGTAGAAGGGGCTGGACGCCTTTATCTGAAAACTGGATGCCTTTTAGCTTAAGGGCTGGACGTCTTTAGTCGAAGGACCGGATGCCTACAGATACGTTCTGTATCAGGCTACTAACCTCTTGTAGGTTTAGTACAAACACAAGGGATTTCAAATGTTTATGGAGTGTTATTGGATTGTCTTTTATACAACTCCAAGATCATGCGTGATCACTTTCTTTTACATACTATATGCAACTGCTTTTGTTTCAGTCCATGAATCAGCTTAGGAACAAAGTTGTTCTTTCAATTTTATCCAGTGATCTATATGCTGCTTTACTATATCATTGTATTTATTTTCTTATTACCAGACCTTTTGTTAATTTTGAAATTTTGTAGCAGCAACCACCACATAAGAGTTCATCTCCTTATAATCTGTTCCTTTGATCTCTGTGAGTACCTTGTGTAACAAGCTATAATCTAATGCT
>NC_027756.1:14784599-14801785 GCF_000695525.1 Brassica oleracea var. oleracea | reverse complement strand
TTTTAAACAGTATGAATGCAATCCATATTCAGATTCGAGTTTAAACAATCCTAGCAATCTTTCTAGGTGATCAAACAAACAATCAAGGTTCAAATCAAACAATTAAAACCGTTTTTCCAAATTAGGGTTTAATGGAACAACTTGATCTTAGATCAAGGGAGTTTGATTTGAGATTCAAAATCATTAAGACTTTGATTTTAATTGATCAATGGATCAATCTTGAATTATGGTTTAGGGGATCGGACTTATTCGAGCTCCGATTTACTCATTTAGGGTTTGATCTATTTGTCCTTAGGCTTTCATCTTAGAGATTATATTTTAGGGTTTCAATCTTTACAAAAAAAACCAGGTTCGATTCATGTTTTTCAGATTTCGAATTACCTTTATTTTGTAGGGTTGAACCGGACCACCAAAGTCAGATGAACCTCTAGTTGCACACGGACGCGAGCTGGCTCCTTATCGGGTCGCAAGCTGGGACGGGACGCGAGCTGTCTGGAATGGTCTTGCGTCTGGTCACGGATGTGTGCTGAGGTAGTCGGACGCGATCGGGATGCGTCTTCTTCTTATCTAGTTCGCGAGCTGCTACCTTTGCAAGCGGCTGATCTGAATTGCGAGCTGGCTGTGATGCGAACGTGGGCTGGCTCTGTTGTGAACAGGAATCAATATGAGAAGAACCGCGGTTCATGGTCGGTAGATGGATCGCGAACAGCTTTGTGTTTGAGATCTTTGCACCAACTCCTCTCAGCTCATGAAATAAAAACAAGGAGTATTAGATTACATGAACACCATAATCTGAACAAGATATCATCAAACAACTAAGGTATGATAAACTTATCTTTCACAGGATTTGAATTTGGCTGGAAAATCTTGTTGGTTCGGATTAGGGTTCCAAAAGACCAAGACGGCGCCGCGTATTGTTCCTGCGAGTGAGAGCGCGTCTGAGATCGGATCGACGAACAGTTTGCGCTGATAGATTTGTCTCGTCAAGAGCTTCAAGATAATATGTGGCGCGTCGTCTAGTTCCTCAGGGTTTGAGAGATCGATCAATTTTAAGTTGCGTCTGGTTTAGGGTTTATGTGTGTCGGATTTTAGGTTAGGTTTTGTCTCAGGGTTTTTGGAATCTATCGTGCTGATAACGTGTTGTAATTAGAGAGTTTAGAGACTGAATATTTCTGTGTTATTGATGATCAATAGAGGTTCCTTTATATAAGGATTACAAAATAAAGATAAAAGGAAAGAGTACAAATCCTAATCCAACAGGAAATAGGAAAACTATTAAAACATAGAAAAGGAAAACATCCTAAGTTCTAAGTCGGCTAGGTCATTGACCGACTCTCTCTCCTCCTTGCGGACGCGGCTGGGCTTGTTGTGGCCGACGGACTTTCTTCTCTTGTCTTGGTTAAATGCAATCCACTCCATGATTTATAACAGGCAAAGCCTTATTTTCTAAAATCCCATCTTTTTGGCCGCAGAAAATATATTGTTGTATCAATCAATTTTAAAGCTACATAACTTACAACTAAATCAAAAAAATCTACAGCCTAAATCTTGCAGTAAAGTTTTAACAATTACAATCCAACCAATCACCTCTCTTGTGTGTGATTGGTAGTGATTGTAGGTGTCTACACCCCCTATTTATTTCTACTTCACTAAATTCATAACAATCAAGCTTTATTTTTTTTTTTAAAATCACAACTCTTGAAATAACCTACAGTGAAATAACTTACAGGCTCGCTAGCTATACAAGTGTTCACTAGAGCCAAATATCAATAGCAATTTTTTGAAGCATTCTATAAAATTCTACAGCAATAAAACCACAATAAAAAATATGTATTTTCTACACCAAATTTTTTAAAACTACAGCTATTACCGAATTAACCCTAAATCATTAGTTGGATTTGGGTTATAACTTCTTTTAATTTGTCTAACGAAATGTAAAATTTATTTGGATAGTAAATATTATTTCCAATTTAGTCTAGGTTTGATGTGCCATCGTTCTTTTTGTTTTCTGTTAAAACGAATCAAAATTAATATAATCAATTTATTTCAGTTTGATTTAGATCCAAAAGAAATATTTACAGTCTTTTAGAAATTATACTTTCTAGGTATAAGAAAACAAAACAATAGTTTATTTACATATATATATAATTACAAAATAATCCAAAGTAAGTTTGTTTTTTTTTTTAATTTTTAAAATAGGTTTTCCATAAATGCTTGGAAGGATGTGTTTACCTACCAATGATCATTCCGACTCAATGCATTTCTTACAACCATTTATAGCTCACAAACATCCAAATCAAAAGTTCTTGGACTCATCTAACAAATGTCTTTGAATTTTATCCTCTTGCTACTGTTTTATTTCAAGAACTTGTCTAAACATTAAGGAAAAACGTACAACAAAACATTTGTTTTACACTTCCTTATTTTGATCGATTTCTTAATCTGGAGAACTTATATACATTGACAAGACAAAAACGGACTCGGTTCTTAATCTGTAAGGAGTGGTTTGATATTAATATATGTAATAACCAGAAAGGAACCTAAAAGAGAAGAGATTATTCAGGAGAGTTTATATCTCTTTCTTTTGAGATTTTGTATCTTCGGATGATCCACACAGAGACTCTGTTTCTTGTCCCTAAAGCAAAAACTAAAACAAACATCAGCTTGTAGCTTCAGATATGCTCTGCAATGATGGTCTCCATGTTTTCGATTTCGACGATCCTGAGCTCGTTAACACTGCACGTTGCTTCTCATCATTCGTTTCCTATTAAAAAAAAACACACTCATTAATTGATATATAATTACTTTCCAATAAAGCTTAATCCTTAAGCTAAACACATTTATTACACTCGAGTAAAGATTCCATACCAGATTCTGATTCTTGTCGGATTCTTCAGCATCCTTCTTCTCTAGAGATGTCGGATTCTTCTCTTCAGTCGTTTCCCTCTGATGCTTCTTTGTCTTCGCGTACTTCTTTGCTCTTAAAACTTTCATAACCTCTGGAAATAGTTTTAAAACAAAACATTTGAAAGCACAAAAAAGCTAAAAAGAGATTTAAAACTTAAATTAAAACATAAACTCAAACCTTGTGAAGTGATGAGACGGTAAGCATGACCAAGTACAAGACTCTCCGTTGGTCGAAGAAGTTTCACACGCGTGAACTTCACGACCCTTCTCTCACTCTTATCATCTTCCACCGTCTTGGTCGTCGTCGCCGGAACATTCGTCTCCGGTAATGGAATAATAAGAGAAACATAGTGACCAGGATACATACGCATGATCTCAGCGACGGGTACAGGACCGTAATATCTATCGAGTTTCCCGTCGGGATGCTGTACAACCAACGCCGCCGCATCAACCGCCTGACAATTTCCCATCTCGTCCTCAAAAAAAAATTGTTATGATTGAGAGAACAAAAGAAAACAGAGTATAGAGAATGAGAGAGAGAGAGTCCGTGAAGGAAAAGAGTCTTTTTCGGGACAGCGTGAAGGGTTAGGTCCACCACAAACAGTTCAGCTTCGCTTATAAAAACATGTGAAACCCAAAATCAAGATCACTAAAATCATCAGTGATGCTGTTATTATTTATTAATTTTATGGTGTTGTGATTATTTTATTGGACAGTCATTAATAGAGAATAATATGTAACAATATTGTTGCAGATTTGACTGTTGTTGCCGGGGCCATCTCCGACGTTTATTTCTTTAGTTTGGTGTTTAAATGTAATGGAATAGAGTCATGTATAGGATTGTCGGAAATTAAATAGTTGATTACAACGGGTGGGTGCCGGCACCGGAGATCAGGGACCGATGATTTTGACATTTTTGTTTGTGTTTCTACTGTTTTAGAATAATTTTGTTTTATTAATTAGTTTGCATTTAATTTTCTTTCTCTTTTCAGAGGTTTTTTTTGTAATAACAAAGAACAGATAGACACAAAATACTAATGAGCAAGATTCTCCAAATAACGGTTTTCTTTTATTAGAAATCTCTTAAACAAATTACACTCTTTGTTTAATCAGATTTACTCGACTTCACACTTGTGAATCGACACTGAGCAATTTCTAATCTACCCAACCTTAATCTAACACTCAAGTTTTCCGACTTGTTCAACACCCAAAACCTTGTTCAACTTTGACACATCACTGTTTTCTCTCTGCACTCCAAAAACGTCGAAGACAAACTCTCAAAGCTTGATCCCTTTAACCTCTCAAGCCAATGTTCATTTTAATCTTGATAAGTCTAAATCTTCTGATTCATCCTTATCTTTAAGGTTTACAATCATTATCTCTTGCCAAATCGTAATTAATATCTCCGACCAATAAGATGACGCCATGTCATAACACCTTATGACTTGTGCAACCACAAAGCAACGTCGAACACATTTATTCGCAGACTCCTAGTCTCAACAATCTCCCCTTGTTTCACTGAGTTTTACAACTCAAGCTTACTAGCTAACAATTGCAAGAAACTCCCCCTTAACTAAGTATCATCAAACTGAAACAACTCTTCATTCTCTCCCTGCTTGAGTGACAAAACTCTTTGAAAATCTCCATAACATATATTCCCTTTGTCACATCTCTTAGAACCCCATAATGCTCATGCCAAGCATAAAGCATTGGTTTCATTAACATATCTGAGTATGCCTCGAACAACTTCAATATTAACACATCTCCTGTTGACATTTGTGCATCCCAATTTTCCTGAACATGCTACGTTGCACATAAGCTCTTGAACACTGTTAGTCTCCTTACATTTGGAATCCAAATCTGATTTTGCAATCCATACCTTACAATAACTTTTTGGCTCAACATAACATTTGTTTTCACTCCAAGCCTTCTTGATATTGTTGATTCGGTCATAACAAAATCGATGAGTATGTCCAAGTCTCCCACAAGAATAATATCCATGGTTGAGACTATGTTCTCCAGCCTTCCTTGACTTAATCTTGCTTTCCAAAGCATCACAGTATCTGTGCATGTGTCCATGTTTCCCACATGAGTAACATCCATGTTTGACCTTCTGATTTTTCTGTTCAACAAGTACTTTCCGGCTTGAACATGTTTGATGTGATTCAACCTCCTTTGGTTTATTATTAGGAACTAGTTCAGCACGAACGAAATTAATCAGACCTGTTTGATTTGATACACTGTTTGTGGAGCTTAACACACGATTTTCCTTGTATCCTAGACCCCAATTCTGTTTTGCAGGCTGTCCCATGGCAAGAAGAGTATCTAAATCCTTTGTTCATTTGCTCAACATCCTGATCTACTTGTGATTTTCATTCAGATTATGCTCAAGACTTATGCTTTTCTCTTTTTCTTCTGACAAAAGATTTGATAATCTATTTATCTTTGATTCCAATACAGATGTATTTTCCTGTTCATCTTTCGTCTGCTTGTGTAACCCGTTATCCTTTGTTGAACATGTTGACGTCTCCAACATCAATGTTGTAGGCTTTTCCATCTCCATTATATTAATCTGAGCTTTTAACATCGTCTTGTTCTTGAGCAGATTCAAATTCTCTTTGCTCAATTCAACACAACTATCATAGAGCTTATGATATTCAGCCTTCACATCTATCTATCCATCACTCTCTGAATCAGAATCCATCTCTAGTTCTTCATCACTTTCTTTTCCAACAAGAGCTAGAAGATTAAGCTTTTCATCACTTCTCTTCTGATGATATGGATGTTCAACCCCAGACTGTCTCTTGCACACATCATGGCAATGAGAATCACATGTTTGACTACCTTTACTAGTACAACACTCATGTGAGTTAGAGTTCCTTATGTGGTTTTTCTCAAAATGCTTTAAAGCCTCCTTGAAGTTTTGTGTCAGTAATTCAACACACTCATCCAATTTTTGATTCAGACTTTCATGAAGTGACTTAAATCTATCAATTTCCTTCTCAGCAGAAAAAACTTTCTTTTCCTATCTTGGATGGACATGTAGTTGCTTCCATCTTTTCAGCTTTAAGAATCCCAACCAACTGTGAAAACTTCATCTCATCTGTATTCATCCCAACCTTGAACAATGCCTTATAAGATGCATACTTTTCTGGAAGACATCATATCAGCTTCTTGACCAGTTTTTTATCCTTAAAGTTTTTACCAAGGACAATTGCTTCATTTGCAATGGAGCTCAACTTTGAGCTAAAACTCGTGACAGATTCTTCTTCAGTCATTCTCATGTTCTCAAATTGAGATGCCAAGTAGTCTAGTCTTGCTCTTTTAACAGTGGATGTTCCCTCATAGTACTCCACAAGTGTGTCCCATGCATCCTTGGTTGAACAGCATCCCTGCACGAGTTTAAACTGATCAGAACTGATTGCATTGAAGATTTTTGATAGCGCCTTTGCGTTGAGTCTTGATGCCGTCTTTTCTGCCTTTGTCCACGTATTTTTGGGTTTAGGTATCTCCTCATCCTCTTCAGTAAAAATAGTTGGATCTGTCCATCTTGTTTCAACCGCTGTCCAGACATCTTCCTCAATCCCTTTGAGTTGTTGTCTCATACGTACCTTCCAGTGCCCAAAGTTGTTTTCATCTAACATGAGTGATTTATGAGCCGCCACACACTCTGTTGTTTCCATGTTCTCCGCTGGACCTCAACCTGTTATAGATATCTAGATCTAGGTAGGTGACCTGCTCTGATACCAATTGTAAGAACAAAGAACACAGAAACACAAAATACTAATGAACAAGATTCTCCAAATAACGGTTGTCTTTTATTAGAAATCTCTTAAACAAATTACACTCTTTGTTTAATCAGATTTACTCGACTTCACACTTGTGAATAGACACTGAGCAATTTCTAATCTACTCAACCTTAATCTAACACCCAAGTTTTCTGACTTGTTCAAAACCCAAAACCTTGTTCAACTTTGACACATCACTGTTTTCTCTCTGCACTCCAAAAACGTTGAAGACAAACTCTCAAAGTTTGATCCCTTTAACCTCTCAAGCCAATCTTCGTTTAAATCTTGATAAGTCTAAATCTTCTGATTCATCCTTTTCTTTAAGGTTTACAATCATTATCTCTTGCCAAATCGTAATTAATATCACCGACCAATAAGATGACGCCACGTCATAACACCTTATGACTTGTGCAACCACGAAGCAACGTCGAACACATTTATTCGCAGACTCCTAGTCTCAACATTTTTAAATCATGTAATTTATTTGACGAAAATGATCCTGTGATTTATTTAAGAGTTCTGCAATAAACCAATTAGCATTGTGCAGTTAATTAGCAAATGTTATAGTGTTTGACCTGTTTGAGGACTTGAATTATTCTACTATCATTTATATATTAAAACACAAGTCACTTGGTAAATAAAAATTTGACACATGGAATAACTTTAAAAAAATAATAAATCAAAACCAATCGATTGAAAAAAAAAAAATTCATCCCCTATTTTTTCTGCAATTTTAACTATCAAACTCCTAAATTTTCTCAAAATTTTCATCCCACATTTCATTACGTAATCCAACTGTTTTCTTCTCTATATATCCATGGTTTCATATATCGTGGCTCTGAAACTTTTTAAAACCATCACAATAGTTAAAAACTTCTCAAACTTTGATTGTTATTCCTTTGTCTATTTCTCAAACTTTTATTGTTCTTCTCAAACGCTACCGTATTTGCCATATATAGTATGAGCCAAAACAGTAAAGATAATTCAGATTGAAAATGGTATTTGAGTATACTTCTGTTTCAGAGCTTCTAAAAGAATGGGAAATACAAAATTATCAACAACAAAGGTAAAGTACTTATCTACTTATTTTTATTCAAATTGATTTTAATATCGGTTTTGTGACTTCTGTTTAAGAAAATTATCTTATCTATTTACTACAAATGGTGAAAATGTGAACGCGTTAAAATTAGGAGTTCACCCATGAATTTGTAGAAATATTTTAAAATGACAAAACCAGTATTTTTAGAGTATTATCCTAACTCATTAAAAATACTGCAAATAGAATTTGCATTCCCAAATTCATTTTTCTCTTCAAAGCTTCAGGTAAATGTTTGCTACTTTAATAAATAGAAATAGAAAAATGAAAGAAAAAAAAAGTGTAGCCATTATAAATATGCATGGATTTTTGGAGCTTGGAGGATGATGAACATGTTTTAGAAAAAAATGTGAACAAAAATCTTAAATGTGTTTATTGTAGCATTTAAATATGGATATTCATTTTCATAATTGATTTTTGTATTGGGCCTCATTCTTTATATTAGATCTCAGAATATCAAAAAAAAAAAAGTATTATATTTTCAATTATATTTTATCATAATCTATCATAACTTTATTTTTGTACTTAAAATAAAAATGTATAACTTAATGGAAGATTTACTTACAAGAAAAATACAAAGAAAAAATAATGAATAAAATATAGTAGTTTTAACTATATTTTTCATGTGTTGTATATATCTCAAATTTAAACATAAAATACCTTCAACATATATCTATTTTAAAACAACATGAGAAATACTAATTTACCGTTTACAACCTATTTATTTGAATGCAACTATGTATATGCAATTGTTATCCATATTTATAGAATATTTAATTGATATAATAAATTTATTTTAATTGATAATTCTGAAACAGTACTTTTATCATCAAATAATTTAAATACTGTCATTTTGATTCGTCCGTTGCACGAGGGTAAAACTAGTACACATAATAAAATACTAGGTGTTTTCTTGCACTGTGTGCAATAATATACTTTTTAATATAAATTTTAATTTTGGTTATTTTAAATTATAATTTTAAATAAATTATTTATTTATTTCTTTTAGATAAAATGTATTAATAAACTTGTACAAATTAATAAAAATGATATAAAATTTGTATAATTATCAAAAAGTAAAACTAAACAGTATTTTTTAATTTTTTAGATATATAATTTTACATGTCACATTTAACCATAAACTATATCATCAATTCTACTATATCATATCACATATATTGAAATGATTGTAAAGATAACATGCGTCAAAATTAGTTTGCAAAATAATGTATAGTGGATTTCCAATGTCAAATTTTATAACATTTACTCGCTTGTAAAGATATTTTGACCTACTATTATTTTCAAAGTCTACCACACTTGCCAGTGAAGTTATAAGTTCATAACAGTTGATACAGAGTATGCTATATGTCAAACTGAATCTAGTTCTTCGTCAAGCCCACTGAAGATTAAATTTATTCGACGCATTTTCAAATTCAGCTGAATATAACATTTAATGCGCGTTGAACTTGGACCATAGACAAAAAGGTATGGTATACAGATCTAGACGAAAACAAGAAATTATACATAGCTGAAGTGTGAAGATAACCTAACTCATAGATCCATCCAAAGAATCAATTTTGGTACCATCCATGACGAGTAAAAAACAAAATTATTAATACTCTTTAGAACTTGGAGTTAATTATTTAGCAAAAAAAAAAAAAAAAACTTGGAGTCAATTTTTTGGTTAAAGGGTTTATAAACTTTTTTTCTTTTTGAACAAGGGTTTAGAACTTCGAGACAAGATCGATTTACTCCCCCCGTTTCATATTGTAAGTAGTTTTAGGAAAATTTTTTTGTTTCAAAATGTAAGTAGTTTTCGTATTTCTAGATAACTTTTACATTTATTGAATACAGTGTGACCAATCAAATTAAATAGACTTATTTTTTATTGGTTAAATTATATCTAACCTATTTATTATAAAATACTTTTTAAAAACATAATAATTTTCTTAATTTTCGCGCTTTTAGCCAAAACTACTTATATTATGAAACGGAGGGAGTATTAGAGATTTGTTTGTCAACATATTTTAAGAGAATTAAATGAACAAAATAGAGATATGGAGTGGGTGGACAAGGGACAATTCAACTTCTTATCTCCCTTCCTCGCTGAATACTACTATATATCCTGGGATTATGGCGTGTTCCTGACGAATGTCCCCATTCTATCATCATAGTAGACCTGAGAATTTGATTCCATTGTCTGGAGGATTGGTGCCGTCAGAACCCCATTAAACGAATACATATCAAAATATTTAAACTGTAGGTGGATACAAATCCCATATTTAAAATACAAAGTAAGCATGAACTATATGTTTAATATAGTGTTTTGAATATCCAAATTTTTAGAAAATTTGAATAAATTATTTAAAATAAATGTTAGCTAATTTTAGTATTAGAAGTTTAAATTTATATAACATATTAATTAATACTCCCTCAGTTTCGTTAAGCTAGATGTTTTAGAAAAAAAAAATTGTTTCACAAAGATAGATTTTTTGTATTTTTTATGAAAAAATTGTGATCTTAAAAAAAAATAATTGATTTTATTGAATTAGTATTGGTTAAAAATTATTGAAAACTGAAAATTACAGAAAACAATACATTTATTATAGTGATTTAGTGTGTTTTTTTAATGTGTGAAAACACTAAAAAATCTATATTTGTGCAACTAAGGGAATACATTTTATGAAAATGTATGCATATCTTTTATATTTAATTTATAAACAACTTGTAATTACACTCCACCTAAAAATTAAGCAATTATTTGAGTTTTTGGAAGGTGGAATGTTTCCACTAAGCATCCCTTTTAAAATTGTTTTTTTCATCACTTTTTTTTAGTTGTTCATAGTCATATATAGTTTATTTTGGAGAAAAATAAATAAAATCTATTGAAGTGGCAGTCACTGAGATTTTAAACTTTAAAGTTATTTAACTAGTATTTATAATCATCAAATTAATATTTGTGTCACAAAAACCTCAAATCTGATTTACTTGTTTAACACGTAAAAAACGTTATTCTAGGAAAACATAGTGACATTTTTTTTAAATTTTTTTAATAAAAGACAGGTCTTATCAATTTATTTTGTTAATTAAATAATTAGTGTTTTTTTTAAGTTGCCTTGTTATTATTTTTACTTGTAATACCAGTCATTTTTATGTAAGAAAAAATATTCAGATTGAAGGTTTTTTGTGAGATAAAAATTATTTTAATGTTTAAAAATATTTGTTAAATAACTTTAAAGTTTAAAGTGTTAATAATTACCATTTTAATGATATTTAATGAGATTTTCCATTTATTTTATATCATATATTTTCAAAATTCTTAAGTTTTGTTCCATCCTTATCTTTTTTTTTTTGGGCGAAAGATCTAGGGTCCGAATGTTACAAGCAACCGCATCGCAGTTTTTTTTTTTTGAAACACTTTTACTTTTAAAATGCATTACAGTTAATAATAATAAAATATCTACATATACTTATGTATATATATGTTTTTGTTATTATTAGTAGCGCTATTAGATTGTTCTGCATGTTTGTCATTCTAACCGATGTGTTAGACCACTTTAGTGATGAGTACATACCGAAGATATACGCTAGACTTAGAGTTCAATCATAAGGCTATTTGAAAGTGAGACTTCATGAAATGATTAGCTGTATTTTTATTTTTATTAAGAAAAATGATTGATGACTACGTGAATTATTAGCTATCACATGGCTAACCATGCAAACTAAACTAATATACATCTAGCTATACGAAATATATGTTATGCATGACAATATCCCTCAACTTAATGATGTTATGTGGTTAACATCACGAATTTAGTTTCATTCATCCAAAACCGATGTATACGTCAGAGACCGTTTAAATATCTCGTTTCATCAATTAAATCATGACCGACCCGATCGTAATTTAACTAAAATTAGATTTTAACCAACGTTTTAAAAGCGTAAGAATATTTTTAAAAATATCTAATATACAAAATCAATATGTTTTAACATTTTTTGATAAGTAGTGTTTTATATTTTAGTGCATTTGAAAACTATATAATTATATTACTTTTATTTATATTAAATATGAAAGTTATATAAGATATTATGTAATTTTTTTATAAATTATTTTAATATGTTTCTTATGAATTTTTGATAATTTTTTTCTAATTCGTTAGATTAATTGTGTGATATATACTTATTTGATAAATTTTTAATTATAAAACTTATTTGACGTCAATTTATTAACTTTCACATTTTATTTTTTTAAAACTTATTTGAATTCAAATTAAATTAAAAATAATCACGTATATATAATTATTAATTATATACTTTTAAGAATGAAAATAATAAGAATAAGAATCAAATATGAAAGTTTTACTAAGTTTAAATGAATGCAATTTTGTTTATAAAAATATAAATAATATAATTAATTTAATTAATTTATATTAAACAAATAAAATGTTAGAATCAATAAATTGGCATCAAATAAGTTTTATAATAAAAAATTGATCAAATAAGTATATATCACACAATTAATCAAAAGAATTACATAAATTCAATTAAAAGTTAATAACAAAACAAATTAAAAATAATAATAATAATAATAATATCTTATATAACTTTCATATTTAATATAAATAAAATAAAATAATTATATATTTTTCAAATACACAAAAATAAAAATGTTAAAACACTACTTAACAAAATTTTATAAAACATATTGATTTGTAAATTAGATTTTGTTAAAAATATTTTTATGTTTTTAAAACGCGGGTCAAAATCTAATTATAGTTAAATTACTGTCAAGTACGTCATATTTTAACTGATAAAACGGGAGATTTAAACGGTCTCTGACATTCACATCGCTTTTTGGATAAATGAAATTAAACTCATGATGTTAAATAAATAACATCATTAAGTTGAGGGATGTTATCATGCATAACATATACTTTGTGTAGCTAGGTATACATTAGTTTAGTTTGCATGGTTGGCCATGTGATGGTCAATACTTCGTGTAGTCAGCAATCATTTTTCCTTTTTATTACATTAGCGTTTAAATTTGTATAAGAATATTAAGAGATTTTGTTTAACGATGGATAATTATGATATAACAAACTATGAAAAAGAGTAAAAAAAAAACACGCTTCGTCTTCTCCCAAGCACGCAAATCGAGGTCGCTATCTCCGCCATGGATTCCGACGCCGGCATCTCTCTAGCTCGCCGGCGTCGTAGTGTCTCCTCTCCGTCTCTCTATTTTAGTTTCCTCTATGCTTCTTTTGTTGATTTTCTCCAAGTTTGTGTCTTGAACTTGGGTTTCTTTAGCTCCACTTTTGTCCATGGCTGTGCAAACCGTCGTCAGTGCCATATCCAAGCTAATTGGCTCTTGTTTCTCACTTGCAGTCCATCTCTGTTTGTCACAGCTGCAATATTACCAGACCTTACTTTTGTTTGCTGTGCTGATACTGCTATATCTTCTCCCACAAACGTACAACTATCAGATCTGTGGCTTTCTTCGTCCTCTTGGGCATTGACCTCTCTCCCTACAGGGAAAATTTTGAGATGTGGTGAACAAGGCTTCCCTATTTCTGCTTCCCGAGATTCATCCGTCAAATCTATGGGCCTTGGTGGCTCTGAACTCTATTCTTCAATTTCCACGGTGAATCTACTCTTGTCGGAAGTCCTAAAGATCCATCTCCTCCTACTGACAGTACCGTTCACAACAATTACGAAGCCCGGTGTTTGCTTTTACTTTCATAGCAGGACAGATTCAGGTGACAAACGGCTTAACTCTGGTTTCATTAACGCTCTTTGGTTCCGATACAGTAATATTGGCGTCGAGAGTCTCTTGGCCACTGGTTCTGCCTTTCAGCGAAATCTCGTCAAACTGCTGCGTTGTTTCACCGGTGTAAAGGTGGCTCGGTCTTATTCATTTGCTCTCCACCGTCAATGTTGGAACGAGGTACCTTATCATTTAGCTTTAATTCAGATATCTCCACTGCGTCAATTGCTACATATTTTGATCTCAAGACAAGGTTCAGTATCATTTCCAAATCTGAGTCTCTCAAAGCTCCAAACAAATAGTCCTTTAAAATTATCCTTTGTGGATAAGTTTATTGAAACTTCCTCTCGACAGGGCCGGGAGAGATCTTTCTTCACATCCTCCTTCTCAAAGGAGATAATTGTTCCACCAAAATCTCTCTTTATAAGAGGTGATCATCTCCCGGTAATCAAAATCGGACAAAGTTACCAATTTCCAAACCGTTTGCCATCTTGTGTGAAGGTCCACTTGGGGCCGGTAGATGCAACGATTCTCATTCAGTTAAGAGTCAAGATTTTGGACAGTGTTGCGACGTCACTTGTATGTGTGACTAATCGTTTGTTATTTGAAGATTTGGAAGTGCGGTTTGAGTCTTTGTTGGTTTGGATCCTAAGTGGCAACTTCAATATCTTGCATAACATTTTATCAAACTTTTTAAGTTTGTGTCTCTATCCTTATATTCCCTTGAACTATATGTCGGGGTTTCAGTTTATCTGCTCGCACATCGTGGTTTGTACGATGTTGCTATTTCTGTTGTAACCGTTTGACTTTAGTAATGAAGAAGTTTGTGCACGAAAAAAAAACTATGAAAAAAGAGTATAAGATGTTTTGATATCTAACAATTTTACTTGTCTTTTGAGGATTCACATTTCGACTGCATCATTTGAACCATTTTATGAAATCAACGCTTGACTGTTCTCTTTGCAATACTACATATTTCTTGTAAGTCTTTTTTTACTAACTTGCATAATTTCATTTTTAGGAAAAAACTTCGTAGAGTAGAAATAGTGATGAACTTTTAGTTAAACCATTGAACCAAGGGAGGTCACACGAATATTAAGATATTTATGAAGTACTTAGTTATTCAATCTCTGCTGACACGAAATTCTATAATATATATAATTTATGGTACTTTTTAACTGAGGTTATCAATCTATCTATTAAAACAGAAACATTACAACTTCTTCTAGGTGAATTTTTAAATTGGACATCACATTATTATTCATACCATAACCTTATATTTCCTTAAACAGTTCAATATCAACCACCTTTCATTTAACTCCACCGTAACATCTATCTTATTATATGTTTTACATTATACTTCTATTATTATACATCTATTAAACAAAACATCTATTATATCGTTATAGTATACTCACATTATCATATTTATATTATATCATAGTACAAATATAACAAACCCTCTTTTTATTATAGTCAAATGAATACAACAAATTTCTCCAATCAAATATTTTGATCGGCATGCTTACGTACCTGCTATAAGATAGATAAGAATAAAAATTAATATTACACATGTTACAATAATTCTGTGAAAACAAGTCACTGCATCACGAGTCAGTAGCGAGTCGAGTCAGCGAGTTGCGTCGACCGCGAGTCATTGACGAGTCGAGTCAACCGCAAGTCATTAACGAGTCCTTAGCCAGTCAATATAAAATTCCGAACATCTTGGTCTGGTTATCTCCTAAACCAATTGATTAACTTAACCAAACCGATTATGGAAAAACCTCTTCTCCAAGTTAACGAGAATATACTAATGTATATTCTTATTTCAATAACAGAAACATTAATTTTTTACTTTAAAAAAATCGATTATGGAAAAACCCCTTCTCCAAGTTGAGTCTACTATGGCTAAAACCTCAGTTACAATCAAATATTTCCAATCAAATTGCCAGATTTGAAAAATCATGAATATGGAAAACCTCATTCTCCAAGTTTATTCTACTAGACCTAAAATCACGGTGTCAATAAAATTCGGAAATTTTGTAATTATTATACCTAACTTAATAGGTTAGGGAATACCATTTCCTCCCACTATAATGTGTCCATAAATACTTGTCGATATCATTCATCATTCGACATTCACAAAAAGCTCCCAAAAAGCACAATGTCGAAAGAAAGACATCGACCAAGAAAGGAAAAGATACAGAGAATGTAAGAAGCCGGCATGTCTCAATCGAGCATATTGATAGCCGATCTTATATAGGAATCGATAAATCTATCAAGAAACAAATAAATCTGAATAAGAACAAAATAATCAGTTTCGATTGAATATTGAAAACATAGAATAAGAATATATATTCTAACCTTTTACGAGTATATCTATTAATGGGTTTACTCTGTTTTACGAGAATGAAGAAAGAAATCTTGGGGTTCTCTGAATTCCTAAATTTTGATCAGGTTGCAGATAGTTTTTCAACATGAATTGATGACTTCCAAGAGGAACAAACACGTTTAGAAAAAAGACATGTTTATGTCTTTAGAAGAAAATAAAACAAAGAAAAAGAAATAATGGGTAACCGTTTTTATTCTTTTTTTCTATTTCATGTACAACTACTGTTGTTACTAAGGGGCCTATTAATTTGATATGGACATGTGCATTTACAATAAAATTTTGCTTTGTGAATCATAATAGTTAGATTGCCGATAAATATAAAACAAAAACATTTTTTTATTGCACTTAAGTTTTTAACTAAACATTGTTATTCTTTATTTATTGAACTTCTTGCATACACATTGAAAATACTATTCTATTAATAAAACAAATTGAAACTATAATATTTTTTCGATTAGTACAGTTTCATTTAAATTTTGACCAAATAAAAATTGTTATATCTAAAAATTTATACAAACATTTATATATCCGCATGGGGTTAATCTATTAAGTATTTTTAATTTGTTTTTTGATGCGTTTGTTTGTTTATCTATCTTATTATTACAATTATTTTATTAGAATTATAATGAAGACTTCAGGGATATCAGTCTATATAGTATTGGTTAATATTATATCAGTATTTTCACCTTACATCTATATTTATAATACACTGATATGTTAACCCAAATCGTATTGGTTACTATTAGATTAGTGTACATCACATCTATAATACACTGTTATTTCAATCCAAATCGTATCTATACTATTATTTATGAAGTGATTTGGCTTATTTGTCATATTATCCAAGATTTTAGTTAATTTGCTTACTTGTTATCTTTTTCATAATTTTAGGATAAATCATTAGTTTAATTAATATTATTATTATTATTTTTTATTTTGATATCTATATATTTATCATGATATTTAAAATCATGATAAACATGAACCTATTATACCGATATATATACTAATATTTTTAAAAATATATTTTAATATATAATAAACATGATATTTAGGAAATTTAATTGATAAATATATATTAATAATATATACCGATAATATCATCATTATTTTTCTCTCATTTTATAATTTTAATGACTAATATTATAGCTAATTTCTCTGATTTATATTGATAAAATATAGATTATTATAAAATTTATATATAAGTATACTAATATATCTGAATTAATCAGTTTCTTT
>NC_027756.1:14782222-14784509 GCF_000695525.1 Brassica oleracea var. oleracea | reverse complement strand
TTTATTTTGATATCTATATATTTATCATGATATTTAAAATAATTAATAAACATTAACCTATTTTACCAATATATATATATACTAATATTTTTAAAAATATATATTTTAATATATAATTATCATGATATTTAGGAATTAATAAATATATATTAACAATATCTACCGATAATATCATCATTACTTTTCTCTTATTTTATAATTTTAATGACTGATATTATAGCCAATTTCTCTGATTTTTACTGAAAATATTGATCAAATACAGATTATTATAAAATTTATATATAAGTATACTAATATATCTGAATTAATCGGTTTCTTTTGTTTATTCGGTTTGGTCCCTTAATATACTGATCCATATTCATATACTGTTGTTTTCTAAAAATAACATCATCGATACTTTCAAATCCAGACTATTTTCTCTATTTCGGTTTGGTTCGATTTTGAATGGTTTGGTTTTACCAGATTGAACCCTACACTATTTTTATTTGTTAATGTTTTATATTTGTGATTTTTTATAATCCTTTTAGTACCACATAATTTATTTTCAGTCCAAATACGATATGTGTTATTTCACATATAAAATTTTCTAATTTAGTTATTACTATAAAAAAGATTTTGATCCAAAATCTACATCACATAAATAAAAATATGAAACAAAATAATATAATTTAATACATTAATTACCAATATGAATATTGAAATTTTATAATTTATAATAATTTAAAATATGTATCTAATTTAATTATTATTATTTTATAAAAATAATTTTAGAATTAAAAATTGTTAGATGTATAGATATATTCATCCGCACAAGGTACGGAACATCAACTAGTTAGTCATTATTATATTAGTGTTTTCAGTGCACGGTTATATCTCTAATACACCGATGAAAAACTACTAATACAAAATACAGTTTTTATATTGTTCTTTAAACATAAAATGGAATTGGACAAACTTGAAATGTGTTAAAACAAAAATAAAACCCGCGCGGTCGCGCAGATCATGATCTAGTTAATACTTAGAAGACATGCCTAATAATAGTTTTAGAATCACATTATCCATTTATCCGAAAGCAAATGATATATATATTCAGTGGAGTAACAACAAGAGTTGTAATAAGTTAAGAAGATGTTGTCTTCTTATTTATTCTTTGACACTTAATTTAGCAAGAATACAAAGACTGGAGGGTGAACAAAAAAAAAATGTAAAAACGTTGTTAATCGATGATGATGATGATTATAATAATAATAATAATAATAATAATAATAATAAATAATAATAATAATGTAAAAACAAAATTTATGGAGTGAAGTATAATTTCACTTTCTTTTACAAAAAAGGAGGGTATAATTTCACTTGATTTAAAAAGAATCTCAAATAAATAAATATTTAGTTGCTAAATGAACAGGTGGGAAGAAAAAGTTTTTTTTTTTGGACAACAGATGATTATATTAAATTAAAGGCCCAATGGGCTAAGTCGGTTACAACCGGAGAAATCCTCGACGATAAGCTGATAGACGAAAATAACTAAAACAAGATGAAATATAGATGTGGCTAAGGAGAGAAGAGACCCAAAAAAAAACTTCACTTGTAATCCTAGAGCCTGCATTCGAAGGAACGCGCATACGTCGAAATCGACTTTGAAGAACCCAATCATTGGGTTTTGAGAACACTTGAACCATGTCTCTGAAGATGCTTGGATCGTTGGAGGAAGAGGTGTTGATTGACCTTCCATGGACACTCCTGGTAAGAGACTAGGTGAGTCGAAGGCCATCGGAGTCGGGGAACATACCCAAAAGGAAGCGGTCCACTTGGATGATGCATAATAAGGAACAGGGACCTGGGGGCAGTCGCGGACTGGACTCTAATAGTTCGCCGGAGAATGTGGAAAGCCTCTCCAGTCGGAAAATGAAGGTCGTCACGACAGCTTGAGGGGTGATGGTGGTGGCTTGCACTGACGGAGATCGGGCCATGTAGATAGGAGACGACGGAGACACGAGTCTGACTAGAGATAGGGGTGGCAACGGAGTCATGTGTAGTAGCCGACAACTCGTCGTTAACGCTTCTGCAGACGGTGAGATCCTGGATCTGAAGAACAAAGGTCTCAACACGCCAGTGAAGACTCGATGAGTAAGGGTACGGCTTGAGCAAGACATCCGAGAGCCTCCGTTAATGATAGCAGCTCCGGTTTGAAGGTCGTGTAGTTGACATTGTGAAGAACCATCGATGTTTGAGATGGCATAATGTGATGAAGACGCAGAAGTGATAGAGTAGCTAGTAGACTTGG
>NC_027756.1:14779514-14781590 GCF_000695525.1 Brassica oleracea var. oleracea | reverse complement strand
TGCACAACATATATCACCAGTTATCCCTCGCGCTTGCAGATTCTTCTTGACTGCTACACATCCTGTCACCAGTTGCCATAAAAAATGTTTCATCTTTGGTGGACATCGAATTTTCCAGCAAAACGACTTTAAAGCATCAACTGTAGGTCCAAGCATCACTGGTGGTCGTTCTCTATCTGGATAAACCCGCTCTACCTGATATCCTGATTTGACCGAATATTTCCCATTGTTTGTGAAATGCCAACCATCTCTATCAACCTTCTGAATTCTACTCAGAGGTATACTTTCTATAATTTTCACATCCTGTGGGTCCACTAAAGCCCGAATTGCCTGCATATTCCAATTTCGCGAATGATGATCAATGAGAGAGTCCACTGTGAGGTCAGGGTAATAATTGTGTTGGTTTTAATTTGCTTATCTCGGGCGAGTGGTTGGGAGCCAGGGATCATTCCATACCGATATAGTGGATCCTGATCCCACACGTTTAATTAGTCATTTGCTTACCAGAGATCTAGCAGATGTGATACTCTGCCAGCCATATGACGGAGAGTATGAGCGGATCGGTTCCAGGGGTGATGCATTCCTGTTATACCGACCTTTGAAGACGCGAGAAAATAAAGTATTCGGCTTCTCAATCAGACGCCATAACTATTTACCAAGCATCGCTGTGTTGAAATCAGTGATGTCTTTAAACCCCAATCCTCCTTCCTCCTTACTAACACATACCTTATCCCAAGATTTCCAATGCATTCCTCTTGTACTTCCACCTGGACTCCACCAAAATTGTGCTACCGCATTTGTCAATTTTTTCGCTGTTGCCTTCGGTAATCTATAGCAAGACATCACATGGTTTGGCAATGCCGTAACTACTGATTTAATAACTACTTCTTTTCCACCTTTCGTGAAGAATTTGAAAGTCCACCCATTAACCCTTTTGTTAATACTATCTTGCACAAAGCTGAAGACCTGAATCTTTGAGCCCCCAAGATTTTCCGGTAATTCTAAATAAGTTTCCATTCCTCCAAGATTCTGAATACCCAATATATCTCTTAATTCCTGTCTAACTGATTCCTCAATCTTGTGCCCAAATTGGATCGAAGACTTATCAAAATTAATGAGTTGACATGATACCATCTCATCTCCCTTTAAAATCCGGAGAATAGATTGACATACTTCTTATTGTGCTTTACAAAAGAATAGACTATCGTCCGCGAAAAGCAAATGAGAAGTTGATGGACATGCTCTGGCGACCTTCATGCCTGTCAGCTGTTTCTCGCTCTCCGCCTTTTTAATATTTGCAATCAATGCCTCAGTACACAATATAAAAAGATAAGGTGATAAAGGATCTCCTTGTCTTAATCCACGCTGTGGAATAATGAGGCCCCTTGGTTGGCCATTCAGTAAAACTCGATATTGAACCGATGAAATACATTCCATCATCAACTTAATCGAGTGAAGATCAAAACCCATCTTTTCAAGTAAAGCCTGAATAAAATCCCATTCTACTCGATCATACGCTTTACTTATATCCGTTTTAATTGTCATATACTTTCCTTGACATGCTTTATTAGTCCGTAACCCATGAAACATCTCCTGAGCTATGAGAATGTTATCAGTTATCAACCTCCCAGGCACGAAGGCCGATTGAGTTTCTGAAATAAGGGACGGAAGACACCATTTCAATCCTTACAGAAATTTTGTATCTATAATACAAAAATTTGGCCATATATATGTGACGTTCGTTTGTAACAATTTTGCCAGTTAATATTAATGTTTCATCCTTATAGAACATCCCTTATATATTATTTGAGAAGCATTACAACTTCTTTTTGTAGCCACATGTCATCACTAGAATGATTCTTAGAATCATTAGAAAATATATTGGTCCATCTAATTATATAATAAGCTTTTTATTAAACTAACAATAAATTCATCATTAATGTACTTTATTATTTCCTTAAATAAAATTTACGGAATTGCCTAATGTGGCTAAAATATATATGACAATTAATGATTTTGAATAATAAAAATTTGATAAAAAATAGTGTATCTTCTATCATATTTGTTTAATTTTAA
>NC_027756.1:14776246-14779251 GCF_000695525.1 Brassica oleracea var. oleracea | reverse complement strand
TAATTTAATTAATTATTAAGATTAATATATATATCGTTTTAAATTAAACTATAAACCATATAAAATACAATATTTTAGTTTCAAAATTTACTTTGAACAATTTTTTTGATAAAAGTTTTGAACGATCATTGACAACTTATTTTTTTTAAAATTATAAATTATTAAAACTATTAATCCCACAATGAAAATTTTGTTATCAGTAATTTAATTTTTTTCTATAAAAGATACAAATGATCAAAAAAACTATATGAGTAAAATCATCATTTAATAGACATTAATATTAAAAATATACTAAAATATATTATCTATGTTAGTATCATTTAAATTTAATAACATATCCTATCAAATATAAAAAAAAAAAATTTGGATTAATAAAATTGATTTATATGTTCACACCAATTTAATTATATATTTAATAGTTACTGACTTTTAATTATTTAATATATATTTATTATTTCATAATATGTAAAAATATTTAATACATAAATAATTTATATATATAATGTTGATCTCGCGCAAGGCGCGGATCAGTAACCATTAAACCATCATCTTATCATCTTTATTAGTATACATTTGGTTCAATATGTGTCATCTTTACAATGATATTCTCAAATTTAATTTAGGGTTACAAGGAATGATGCAACTGCACATATGCTTAACATGATGTATGAAAAACATTTAATCCTTCATATACTTTTCATAAAGTGACTGTTCAAATTGTGATAGTTTAAATGTATATATATATATATATTATCTATTCATAAAAAGTTCTGAGTATTTCTAATATTATTTCTATGGTATATTATATATGTCGTTTGATATATATATATATATATATATATTTATCAGTCAACTGTTTGCAAATTTAAATTTCAAAGATTACGAAATCTTTACAAATCCTAATTCATATATGAGCATCGATTCTTCATTCCTAACTAACAACTAAAAAAAATTCCAAAATAATATATATATAGTAACCCTCATATATAGGAATAGATTTATATGATCATTAATTTATCATATTATATAGTGTAAAGACTATTATGAAAATCTTATTACTAGTCTATTAATTTATAGTTAACTTTTAAATTTGACATATATCTTATATTATAAGAATAAAAAAACAACGTGATTAATCAAACCAATTGGACACCACAATAAAAATAAACCAACTAACTAAATGTAAACAAACCGATAGTAAATAAAAATTGGGAAAATTGTTTTTTTAGGCAAAAAAAAAATGATAACTATGTCTTATTAGGCTAATTTCTTTTTTTTGTACCATTTTTTCCTCTAATACCCTTTAGTATTTTCCAAAATAAATCAAAGAAATAGTTTTACAAACAAAAAAAAATTCAATAAATAGTAAATACTAATGAAAAACCTATATCAACTTATTGATATTTTATTCCAGTTCTAAAAATGTTTAAATCATAATTTCATATTTTGTTCTACAAAAAGTAGAATTGACATTCTACACTGTAGAAAATGTAATCCACTTTTTTCATTGAATCTAATATATTTAGAATACGTGATCTACGTAAATAATAGTAATCTAAAAATATTTAGAAAACACATTCCGTGCTTAACCTATCGTTCTAAAATCTGTATAATCCAGAATCTACACATTATTATAAATCTAAAACATGTAGAAATTGGAATCTACACATTACTATAAATCTAAAACTAGTAGAAATCGATTTCAAACATTTTTATTGTGTTCAACATATAATATAATACAGATTCTACGGATAAAGATAATCAGTTCCAAAAATATGAGAAGAAAATATTTGGAAATATTCAGTTTCCTTATTTATTAAATCGTTTTTTAAATAGTGATTTATGCATATATATTGATTTCTGTTTATAAACTTTTTAAACTTAAAATAAAATATACACAATAAAAATTTATCCAAATATTAAATTTTTTTTTTATATAAAATTTTATAAATTTTATCTTGCTATTAAATATACAAAAATTGATCAGTTAATTTATATTTATTATATATTTTTCAATTAAAAAGTTTTGAATGCTAATAGGAATAATATGAAATTTTATGTTATTGATAACATAATATTTCTATCATCTTTTTATAATAAAGTTGTTTAATGTTGTATACAATTATTAAAATCTGTTATGAAATTAAGTATAAAGTCAGATGGATTAGAAATTTTTTTATTTTATATAAAGCATTTTTGTAAGTAAGAGTTAATATAAATGAAATATTATATATTTTTGGTTTCAAATATTGCATAACAATGAGTGTATAATTCGTTTGTTGAAAAAAAAATAATGCAAATATTTAGAAATCAAATAAATAAATAATAAAAAGTAAACATATGTTTAATTATTAATAGAACAGTTATATTAGGGTTATATGTATGACGGCCATGATATGTCCACGACCAAAAAAATATGTTATATTGCAATATTATATATTTTGGGGCATTTTTAATATCTTTTAATTATTTTAGTTAAAATTTATATTTTAATATTTAACAATTGTTTTATTAATTGTAATTTTGATTTTTTAATTGAAATTAAGAGTAATATTGCCATTTTGAAAATATTTAGCTTAATAGGACATAAAGTATATAAGATTAGTCTAATAGGACATGGTTATCATTTTTTTGGTATAAAAAACAATTTTCCCAATAAAATTTAGACCGATCAACATCCCTTATATATTAATTGAGAAGCATTTGAAAAATTAGAACCTTAATTTTGTATTATTAAAAAAACCCCAAATCCTAGGTTGCACTCTAAATGCCTTCTAAATTCAATTTCAAAGAATTCTAGAGCATCTAATATAAAGTATAATTTAATCTAATGGTGTCACATTATTCCATAATTATATAACACTTGAAAACATTATATTAACCTAAAATATATGAAGTGTGTATTCTTTCCTTAAATAAAAGCTACGGAATTACCTAATATGATTTACATATATACGAGAATTAATGATTATGAATAATAAAGATTTGATAACAATTTTTGCATC
>NC_027756.1:14772797-14775425 GCF_000695525.1 Brassica oleracea var. oleracea | reverse complement strand
ATTTTTTCTTATATGTTATATTTTGAATTTTTTAAAACGACTTTAAATTACAAAAAATGTAAGTTTTCCTTAAATATACGACTAAAAACATTAAAATGACATGTATCAATTCGATGGTTGATTTGAAAGCTTTCAAAACCATATGGAAGATAAAAGTCAAAATAATTCAACTGTGAAAACAATACTGTTCACTTTTTTCAAGAATGTGTTCGATGGAAAAAATAAGGTTTTATGTCATAATTGGTTTAATGTCCAATCCGATCAACCCATGATGTATTAATTATAGTTTTGTTCCACTATTTTTAATAAAAATTGATCTGATCTATCGGAAAGAAATTATATAATAACAACAAAAAATATTATATATATATAAATAAAATGATCACATATATAAAAAAACTATCGCTAATATATACAAATAAAATCACCCTGCGCAAGGCGTAGGTCTTATCCTAGTTTACATTTAATCATCTAATTTACTCAAACCATAATATACTAACAACCCAAATTTTGAACAACCGATTTTAACATAAAGATAAAAACATGCAATAATGTCTTGAATTAATAAACGAACAAAAAAAAATTATTATCCGCGTTTTAACGCGGGTTAGATGCTAGTTTACTTTTAAGGAAAAGTGCACCTTACAAATTGACAGACTATTATATCTTTAAATTTGTATATGAGACACAAAACATAATTGATTTATCGGCCTTTCATTCCTGCCAGGGGAGGATCTACTTGCATCGAGAGTGGGGCATGTGCCCCATACTAAGTCTATAATCATAATTTGGAGCATGTAAATCTAGCATATTTGGAATTAAGTTAATGGTGTCACACACTCTCACGTTATGCCATACTTTTCTCTCACTTTTTATTTAATTTGTTTTGTATTGATTAAATCTAGCTGGAAAGAGTATTTAATTAGTCAAATATTTATTTTATTTTTATATTAAAATTATAAAAATATTTTAAATAAATTATATATAAATATATTGTACATCATATAAGATATTTTTCTATGTCCGCCCCTGATTCTTGCTCATTAGCTAGAACTTTGTTTAATTAAATACTAGCTTGAGATCTGCGCAATTGCGCGGGATGAATGTTATATATAAAAATCTTTTTTATCTATTATTATTTATTTGTATTCATTTACGTATTATGTATATAATTAAATTAGAGTAAACACATAAATCAAAACAATATATCTTATCTATTTAGGATATTTTTTTAGTAAATAAACTAAAACAATCATTTTATTTATTTTATATGGTATATAACTAAGTTTCAATGACATGGACATAGATATATAATATATTTTAATATAAATATTTATTATTGAATGTGAGATTTTTTGAATGCAAATTTCAAAATTAAAATATTAAGGTTTCAATACTTTTCCAATACAAATTTTGAAATTATCATATTTAAATATTTTTCTATGTTATATATTTTAATTTTAAACTATATTAATATATAATATGAATGTCTATTAAATGAGATTTCATATTCATACGATTTATGATCATTTGTATCTTGTTATTACAAAAAAAAAAGTTAAACCATTGATCACAAAATTTTATTATGAGACATATAACGTTTTTAGTAATTTATAGTCGTTTTAAAAATTTAAAATATAACATATAAGAAAAAATAATTTTTTTATTATATGGTTAATGTGATTGTTTAATATCTTTTAATAATATAAAATTAAACAAAAAAAAACTAAGATACAAAAATTATTATCAAATATTTATTATTCATAATCATTAATTGTCATATATATGTTAACCATATTAGGCAATTTCGTAGCTTTTAGTTAAGGAAGGTGCGAGAATATTCTTTTGTATACTATTTATCAATTTAATAGTTAGTTTAATAAAAAATATAATATAAGTTAAGATAAACCAACCTATTTTTCTAAGAATTCTGAATTTTATTCTCGTGGTGACATGTGGCTACAAAACAATGTCGTAATGTTTCTCAATTAATATATTAGGGATATGATTTCCTAAATCTAAAGATGGCAAGAAATACTGTATTAAACACACGAATAAGAACCACTTTCTAGGCTATATACACTACACTTTACTTGCTTAATATTATTTCTCTAAGGAATTCCTTAACCATAATTTCAATTTCGTATGATTATTTTTGCTAGTATCCGTTCTATTTGATTTTGGTTTGGGTTAAGCACTAAAAATCTGGTTTGGGTTTCCATAAAAAACTGATTTGTGGTAATTTGGTTTGAACATTTTTTAAATAATGATTTTGGTTTGGGTTTTCAAAATTTTAAACAATGATATAACGAAAGACTAATTATATAACCAGATAATATGGTAAACAATGTAATTATATAATGTGGTGATCATAACCGAGCTCAGTATAATTGAAAAAAAATATTACACATGGTTATTGGAGAAGACATAAAATGGTACACATGATTTTTATACACATGATTGACTATGTATTATATTTGTTTGTGTAAAATATTTCCCTAAACTTATAAAATATATTATACGTATAATATTTTAATTATCATATCAATTCGTGAAAAGAAAATAAACAATACCACTAGTTAAAAACAGGGCCATAGCCACGAAAATGCCACGCGTATTTCGTGGCAA
>NC_027756.1:14758081-14772697 GCF_000695525.1 Brassica oleracea var. oleracea | reverse complement strand
TTTCAAATAGTTCTTAGAAACAAGATTCATATAGATCTTAGATTATTGATAAGTCTTATAAGTTTTTAGAGATTCTTAGATCTTTAGAGATTCAAATAATTTTAGAATCAAGATTCATATAGATCTTAGATTCAAGACTAATATTTGTGATAATTTTAGATCTATAGATTTTTTATAAGTTTTATGATTCAAATAGATCTAATAATCAGGATTAAGATATGTGGTGTTCTTAAATTTTATGGATAGATTAGTTTACCTTTTAGAAAACACCAAATTGATCTGAATGGACCACCGTGAGAGAGAGCTGATCCGCGGATGAGCTGGTTGAGAGAGAGGTGGAGGAGCTGGCCGGAAAACTGTGAGAGGGATAGACTTAGCCGGCAGAGCAAGGCTGAGGGCCGGAAGAGATGGCTGGAAAAGAGATGATCGCCGGCGGATGGGATTGCTCAGGTGGAGAGAGTCTCGTGCTGATAACGTATTAAAATTTGAGAGAAGATTTGTGAGAATGTGTTGTATCTTTCTTATTTCTTACACCACTATATATAGTGGTTCATACAAGGTGGAGTCAAAGGGAGAATTGATTACAAAGATGCTCTACATAATGACATGGTCAAACTCATAAAGACTAAGGTTGAATGAGTCTTCCATGTGGCTGGATGTAAACTCCAAATGGACTCTAGTCTTGAACTTGTATAGTCTAGGTTATGGACCATTCACTTCATGATTCATAACAGTTTTATTTACTGTACAACATTTTCTTAACATCATAATCGCCTTAACCAGTAAACTCTTCAAGCAACGTTAATCATCTTAATGACGTGATTGGCCAGAAATACTAAAAGAAAACTCACAACTTCCTAAGTTTGATTGTGTAAGTATTTTGGTACGATTTATTTATACTCCTGAGAACTAATTAACTGTTTTTAATACCCTGTAGTCTACATCAATTTGGGTCTCACAATAGTCTACTCCGAAAATTGTTTTTAACCTCCACACTCGAGGTTGCCACCAAAAAAATAAAATAATCAAAAGTATAACTCATAATCCCCTTAAAATTTATAGACTTTTTGATACATTCCTTGCAAATAAAGAAAGAACTACAACAAGAGTTCAATATATAATATATATATGTTCTTTCAAGGTATACTTTTTTTTGTTTATTCTTTCGATTTACTTACCCTTCATATTTAATATACACACACATTATAACTAATCTGCAAACAATCCTTTTGGATTAAACTTGATCGACATCACCATTTCCGAGCAAAAGTGGCGTTATCTGATCATCTGAATCCAACTGATGATTAACTTTTTCCTCCATCATATCCTTCTGAACATCTCTTTGAACTTGACTCCACATTATCAATAGATATCCGGTTCCTGCTATTGCCGCTCCTAACACACTGTTCACAAGAAGTTCGACATAATAAACAGAAAATCAACAATCAATAGGAAAACCAAATAAAATTCAACTGTTTTACTTATTTTAAATCTAAACAATCAAATTATAACCTGAAAATCAATACTAAACCAAAACTTCAAAAAAATTAAGCTAAAATCTGGATTAGAACCACAACAATATCAAACATACCATGTTTGATTCATTTTGAAGCATTTCTATATGATACTTCTAAAACAAAATATCCAAACCGAATACTATATTGAAAAGACAAACTTGAAATTAAAATAGGAACCGTTATCAATAATGTAATGGGGACTCTCTTTTGTAATTTATATAAAATTTGTAACTTACCTTCCATAGTGAAGACTATTGACAAAGAAGCTTGTGCCGAAAATGGAAGCCCAAAGGATCCCAAATGGCTTAAATAATGGCACATAATAAGGCCCTTTCATTTTTGAACACTTCACTTGAACACTTGTTCTTATTATGCTCCCAAATATACCCTATATATAAAAATATATATTAACTTTAGAGAATCCCAAATCAAGGAGTACATATGATATAAGATCATTTATATGTACCGTGGCAATAATAAGATAGAAATCCATGTTAAGTTCGAGTTTCCATGCACTTAAGTCTGGCTCCATGAACGCTGAGAAGATTGCACATTGTAGTGTCCCAGCTAAGCTATAGGCAGACACTACTTTCATCACTTGAGGATATTTCTGGACGGTGTCCAACTGATATACCAAAAACCAACAAAAGATATACAAATTAGAAACTTGTATAGATATACAAAAGAATATACAAATTATAAACTTATATAGTTAGCAGAAAAAAAATTAGAAACTTATATGGACCACATAAGAACTGATCGTATCATACGCACATGTATATTCAAATACAATGAATAAGATTTTTTAAAAATTTGGAGACGTTAATTAAGTTACCTGTATGATATTCCAGATGGAGATTGAGAGTGTGGCACATGCTAGAAAGAGTGAGCCGAGAGCCCAATTGTCAGAGTTCTTGAAGAAAGTCAAGTAGTGTGAGATTGTAGTGAGGAAATTGGAGTTTGGAGAAGAAGAAGGAGAAGGTCTAATAAAAGGGCCTAAGTAAATAACTTCTACAAAGGCTCCTGTGAAGCATATCAACGTGCCTATCACTCTTCCTCTTGTTCTCTTACATTCCCACCCTAACCCTCCTTCCCTGATTATTTTATATTCCAGATATATTAAAATCAAAGAAAATTGTTTATTATAATTTAGAGTAATAAGAAGTTGAATTCGAGGTGAAAGATATCAGTTTACCCAAGAGCAATAGAGAGCAAAAAGGAGAAAGCAGGTGATTGCAAGCCCATGGCACATACCACAATTGGAGAGCTATAACTTAGCCCCAAAAATGCCAAGTTTTGGTACAGAAACACCCTGTTCAAGAAAATAATTAATTAAAACGTCTAAACTCTATTATAATTATTGCATTACAAAAAAACTAAGATGGTCTCAATTTATTTCGTTTTTGTTCAGTATATGTGAGAAATAAGAACAGAGACATATAACATTTAATTGCATGTATGATATACATGGAACTAGTAATAGAGATTTAAACTAACCCTGTAAACCCGAGTAGGAAGATACGAACAACGGAAGGCTTCGTGAGGAACGGTTCGTCATCCCTATAAATGATTTAGACATAAATATCATCATAAAACATCTCAAATTAAGAAAGACGCACACATGTAGATATCATGCACGTTTATTACCTTTCATCTCTATGGAAGAAGAACGAGTAAGGGAGGAGAACGAGAGAGCCAAGAGCATTGGTATAGACGATGAACACAAAAGGGCTCATGCCACCGGTTAATGCGGTCTTAGCCAAGATGGTGAGTGCAATGGTACATGCCTCCATCAATGCCATAGCTATAAATGGAACTATGTTTTCCCATCTTGCCTCCATTAATCCCATATTTTGTGTTTGCAGCTTATTGATATATATCGATAATGCACGGCTGAGGATCGGCAAAAGGTATATCCGAAATATGTATAGGCCAATAAAAGTCGTTTTTTGTCTCTCTCTCTCTCTTTCTCGGGGAAGATGAGAGACTAAGTCGACATGTACTGTGTTAGGGTTATGTTGTAATGCAATACTTTTGTGGCTTCATTTTATATTTATATATGTTTGTTTGCATATGAGTGGAAGGCCAAATGAAAAAGAGGGTTTATGTAGACGTGGAGAGAGGGAGTCATTGATTAACCTTTCGGAAGGAGATAAAGCTAATAGTTCATGCGCCTCAGCTCTTACGCTTATAATATATGAATAATTTTGTTGGACGGCATAAGAACATGACCTTATGTTTAAATTATATTTGCGAAAAGATAAATCACATACAAGTTCTCTGGAAATTAGTCTGGTTTTTGGTCTTACATATTCTTGTTATGAAAAGAAATGTAAAAATATATTAAAAGTATATAAACCACATTCTACGCAAACTAATGAGCTTTATATATACTAACTAATAGGGTTTTCATATTAATATTATTAAAAACATATTGATGGGAGCCACCGTAGAAGTCAATCACTTTTACATGCTGAATGTGAAACGTTGATTTAGGCAATGAAATGCATGAAGACCCTACAATTTTCAGAAGTAGTGTTTGCAACAGATTGTTTTCAACTGGTGAAGATGGTGTCTACACCAACACAATAGCCGACGTTCACTAGATATATGGAAGTAGTTTTTGCGATGTAAGCGTTTCTTCCCAAACTTTACATTTCCACACATTCCAAAGGAAAAAAACACAATGGCTGACAAGTTAGCTTGTGCTTGTAGAAGTATGTCATCAGCTTTGATTAATGTTGACTCAGTTCCACCATCATAGTTAGCTGACTCGGATTCTTCTTAGGCTGGAGTAGCCTTTCATTGGAAAAAAACATATAGTAAAAACTAGTTATATATACAAAAAATTATTAAATAAATTATCTGAAGCATTTTTCTAAACAAACAAAACCTTGGAGTTGTTGATGTATCGATTGTTTTAATTAGTGAACAAAATACTAATGCAAATATTTATGTTTAAAACAAATAATTTTTGTTTTCTCTGATTTTTTTATAAGGCATATCGACTAATCCGGTCGAATTCAAGAACAACACACTTAGTACTAAATAGTAGACTAACCCGAAAAAAACGTATACACTGTCTAATCCAAGTTTGGCCTGAATTATTCGTTAGAATACCATTTTTTGGGAAAAAAATCTGGGACCTCAATTAAAAAGTGTTGAATTATGAATTTATGCAAGACCAACCTTAATCTACAGTTTAAAAAAATCAAGCTGTAATTTTATATGAAAGGTTCTTTTTAAAGTCATTACGAAATTATGTTAATCTTTTTATAAAATAGGTAATTGGGTTTGTTTGTCATAATCGAAGAAAACAATATATTTACTATGGGAACATATTACAGATTTACTGAAGCAAATCACTGATACTATATAATAGATCGAATTATTAATTACGTGACTAGAGAGATACTCAGATACATAGACAAAACATCACTTATATAGGCAGAGGTTGAAGAGTGAAGTTCTGAAATAAAACAATACGAAAGCCCTAATCTCAATATTGGTCTTTCAAACCATTGTTTTATAACAAGAAAAGGTCTAGATAAAATAATGTTAAGACTTTGATTTTTTCTTGATCGATAAGAGTCGCATTTCTTTTGACGTAGCAGTTGGGAGAATGAAACGTCACCTGGTTATTAATGTTGGGATTAATGGTGACGACATTTGAAACATTCCCACGATGGTGAGGCCGAAGAAGAAAAAGGAAAATATATTATCTAGTAATCTGTAACAGTCTTCACAATTTTTTTTAAACAGGCTAAGAATAAAAATATAGGTACGGATTATGATGTGGAAAAGAAGTATTGCACATTTTATGATATTTCGTTAGGACTTTTTTGATGAAATTTCTAATTTATTGATAAAGATTGGATTGTCATTTACAAGATGATAAAGTATAGACTAGATATAAAAGAATATCAAGAACGAGTTGCAAAAACCGACTCCAAACCAATGCCTATCGATCTTCAAACATTAGTGGTCAAGTCGAATTTTCTTTAGGATTTATTTCATTACACAGCCATAGGAATATTAGGCGGTAGCTATGTTTTGCGCACCCTTTGTAAAATTCTTAAGTGAGTGTTCATGGCTATTTTAAATTTAAGAAAGCTATCGGTTAAATTCATGAGATGCTAAGAAAAAAAAATTAGATTAGCTATACACAAATAATTACGTGGTTTTATAATGTGTCGTGCTTTCCATTTTCTATTAGATGGCATTTTCAATCCATGCGCCATAATTACGCATACAAATTTCGAATTCGAATGCCAGGCGTGAGCATTGAGCATTTTATCCGGACTAAAAAAAACCAGCAAGAACCGATTAAAAAAAAACTGATTTGGATTGGGTACAAGTAATGCCATTTTACTCCATTAGATTTTATTGTGGAGGATATGAGGGTTTTGGATCCGACCCAAACCGAACCCAAAATTCGATGGAATACTCAAAATGCCCTTTTTTAATTAGGTATATATGGGTGTTTTGGTATCTTTTTGGTACTACAGATATTTTTTTAAGTTCTAGGTTCGAGTTTTCGGGTATGGTTTTGAGTTTTGGATACAATTTTAGATTTATAATTTGGGTAATCGGATTTAATCATGGGTAGTTTCAGGGTCTTTGGGTCAGATTTTGGATATTGTTTGGGTATTTGAATATTTTAGGGTATTTTTAGGGGTTTTCGGGTATTTACAGATTTAGGATATTTTTGGGTTTTCGAGTCCTAAATACCCGAAACCGACCCGAAACCGACCCGAAACTTTTAGGAACAAAAAAATAGTGTGTATTATCGGTTCCTAGTCAACTGGATTCGAACCGATTAGGACCCGAGATTACCCGAACCGATAAGTTCTAATTACCCTATTGAATCCTAATATCTAAGATCCAAAAAATCTGGACCCGACAAGACCTGATCCAAACCCGAACCGAGGACCCGAATGTCCATACCTAATTCAAGCTATAAATAACACAAAATAAAAATACGATAGTTATACAAAAAACTAACAAAAGAAGAATAGTCGTTAAACTCTTGGTACTAAAAACATAGGAACTTGAAAATCATAAATTTGAAATTTTCAAATTTTCAAATTAAAAAATTATAAATTTGATTTTCGTGCAGAGAGATTTATTTTATATAAAAAGAGTTAAATAATATAGTTGGAATTCGGAGAAATGAGCCCACATTCTGATTATTAACAATGAATAAATAATTTTCTCACTTTTCCAGAGAGGATAAATTGTTTTAATATCTGTATTAATAATGTTATTTTAAATAATTTTTAAAACTATAAATCTGTATTAATAATGTTATTTTGGCTATCTAGTAAATAGAAAACATTTGAACAAAATGAAATTATCTTTCCGATTTTATTTTCTGAAAACTTGGACAATGGGAAAAAAATGCTAAACCAATTATAAATATATAGTTGCAGTCTCTGACAAAATCCACTCCAAATATTATATTTGCCTTTCCAGCTCTTCTTCACCTATCGTATACAAATCTGTATAATTTTTTGATTCGGAGACTTTTTTTTTTCTTTATATATATATAATAAAAATATCATCTATATATATTATGGATACATAAAAATATTGTGTTAATATACTAATCGAGTATCTTTTAATAAGTTGTAACCTTAATTTTGTATTAATTACAAAGTGACATTGTTTTTTTAACGCTGATTTATTATGATTTTATAATTATGATAAAAATTACATAAACGATTCGACAACCAATAATATTACCTGCCTTATGAGGATCTACGTCTAACTGTATCACAAGAGCCGTCATATGAAGATCCACGCATGACTGGATTTACTTGCACTATGTTGAAGATCCCTTGTAAACATTTCTTCCGTAGTCTGCATAATTGTTTAATAAATTGCTTTCTCTGGAATTGAAATCTGGACTTCTTAGAATGTTTAATCTGCAGTAAATTTCATAGTTTGGGATTTGAACACTAGATCTGGGTGTAGAACCCTTTAAACCTTAGCCACTAGAATATTGTATGTCAATCTTTTAGCCCTTTAATTGTCGATTTGTCATCATTACAAAAGAGTTTAGCCAAACCTTTGTGTAATATTATCTATCTCTAGGATATTAATACATACATACCAAATTATTTACGACCCAATATAACATTTCTTCATACAAAAAACACCAACAATCCTCATGATTATAAAGTAATGATATTATGATAACGCAAATATGTAATATAGATTTCGTAGGTAACGTTTTGATCAAAACTAAACGCGTACATTGAAAACTAATAAATGATATTGGCTCTATCGATTACTATTCAAAGGTTCTTCAGCATAATCCATAGCAAATTGTCTTTGTATTATGAGTAAGGTTCTTCAGCTGTCAAACGTTTATTCTAAAATCTGAACTTACACCGTAGAGAAATAAAGAAAAAATCACAAGAGAATTAAACAAATCATAGTACGCAATACACGATGCATGTTTTCTCGAAAAATATTTGAAAACCATTTAGTGGAAAACATAATTAATATACAGTTTGTCTATTATTGATGTTGGTTAAAAGTCATTTTAATTTCAATTGAATCGAACTATACTTAATCAAATATTTTAGGTCTTTTAATGTTAGAATGAAAAAAATTCTTTTATTACTGTGATACACACATATAGAATTATGAGAGTTTAGGTAAGTATAATTTATGCAAGTGCCTCTAGTCAATCACTCAGAAACCGACCCGAAACTATTAGAGTTCCTCTGGTCAATTACTCAGAACGCTCTACCATTAGGAGCAAATCTGCAACGTAGAGGTATTCAATCAGAAGCCTTTTTCAAGAGATGTCAAGCTGTAGAAACTGCAATGCATACTTTTTTTCTTCTGCCCTTATGCGCGAAAGGTTTGGGAGCTAATCCCAACCCACAGAGTGGTTCACATAGCCACATACAAGAATTTAAAGGATGCAATCAAGGAGTTTAGGAAAGTTATCGGTTTGCCTCCATCAGGAAGATCAGGAGACATCCTCCCTTCACTACAAGAATTATTGAAAATAGCGAAGGACTGGCGAAAACATTTCCGTAGCCATAATTATTAGCGATGAAAGTTGCGACGGATAGCGACTAAATAAAAAAATGCTAAATTTGTAGCTAATCCGTAGCGATCTATTGCTATCTAGCTACGAATATGATCTATAGTCATTCTCGAGCTAAATAGCTACTAACCAGCGAGAAATAAATTGTCGCCAATTTTTTTTGTTGTTGGCAAAACATGCTATAAATATTTATGTATCTAACTGATATGTATGTGTTATATGTTTGAAATTTGCACTTGTGGCATATGATCGATACTAGTAATGTTTGAATTAAAATAATGCATGTGTATATGTGACACTTCAAATATTATATGCTTATTGTGTTTGGTGATACTTGTGTTAGATTTAGGGTTTAGAGTATAGGGATTGTGGTTTGGAGCTAAGGGTTAAAGGTTTTATATTTAAGAAGTTGTTAAAAATATCGTAAATTATATTCTTTTAGAAATTTATATTAGATTATACTAAAAATGTTTAAATTTGTGATGTTAGAATGAAAATATTTGGTAACTACTTTAGTTAGGAATTATGGTGTAGGGTTATATTTTTTAGGAATTGTGATTTAGAATTTGTTAAAAATATAAAAATTTGGTTAGTAAATTATAATTGGTTAGGTGAAATTTATTTTTCACTATTAAAATGTATGAATTTGGTTATTATAAATATCCTTTTCATTTTTATATCAAAAATGTTATTTTTCTCCATTAATTATTTTGCCTCCACACATTTCCCTCCTAAATATTTTTGGCTTCACTAATTGCCTCTATTTTCCTATTTCCCTCCCAAGTGCTTTTGGGTTTAGCTCCAAAATAACACTAAAGATAATAATATCGTGAGTGCTTCCTATTGGTTGGAAAGGGAGTGTACGGATTACAAATTTGGACCGTTGATCAGTCGAATCTAATGGTCCAGATTTATTAATCTGTGTCCGTTTCTTTCTCTATCACTCTCATATGTTTCTCTCTTTCCATCTCTATCAATGAAGACTCTTCTCTATGTCTCCTCCTCAATCACCGTGAAACAACTCCAAGGATTAAGAAGAAGACTTGAGAAGCTTTAGAAGAAGACTAGGAATGGAGGTTCAATTGAGTCTCTTACTCTCTCTCTCTCTCTTTCTCAGATTCAGTTTTGTTTATGATTCAGTGTATTAAGATTCTTCAGAAGCATGAGTGCAGCAGGCTTAGCAGCTAAGCAGACGGAGGAGGCAGACAGAAGAATCACCAGAAAAGCCTGGGAAGAAGCACCAGCGACAAGAGATGGTGGAGGTGGAGAAGACGATGGTGGGGGTGGAGCTGAGGCCATCAACGCCGGATCTGGAGATCCTAGGGTCCAGAGGAAGCTAGTGCTGGTGGTGTCGACGAAGCTTCACTGTGCGGCGGATGATTGGGGATACTCGTATATATTTCAACGAAAATGTTCTTTGTAGGTATGTATTTACAAATTCAGATACTATTTGTAGCTATGTTTAAATCTTGATCTTCTTAGTGAGCAATCATGTCTTTTATTATAATTCCACATGTTGCTGATAAAGCATATTACTTTTTGTCTAGTGATGCTTATATACTGCTGGTTTAGTCAAGTACCGTGTACCACCAGCTGTTCTTCCACGTCAAGCTTGTTATGAGAGTCAATGTATGAGCCAGCAGTTGATAGCTATGTGTGAAGCTCGGGGATTCAAAGTGCCAGTACATATGCCTCACCCACCGCTCTCCATCTACATGTCTCTGTATCAACGAGCATATGAGCTACGATTCTTCCCCAACAAGTAGATGAATCTAGATACAATCTAAGGCACATTGTTTTTGAATTCTTACAGGATCTCTACTAGAAATCTTTTTCTCATATTTTTTTATATTTTGTTGTCTAGTTTGCACTTTTTAGATTTAAGCATTTGTTTGTAGACTACAAGATCAACTATAAGTTTACAATGTATCAAAAATTTTGGTTTTTATTATAATCTGTTTTACAAATAATAATGCCTGAAAAATATGGTTTGATTTGTTTATTGAAAATTAAATATTTTGTAATCAAATTTGTGACCATATTAGCAACAAATTTGCCAGGAGAGATTTGTCACTAAAGTTTGTAGCCTCATAGCTATAGAAATCAGTAGCTAAAGTTGTCACTAGTTGGCAACAGACTAAGTCGTAGCCACATCGTCACTATTGGCTACGAATATTGCTCTTGATAATCTGTCGCTAGCTGGCTATAGATTAGCTACAGATTACGTTTAGCGTGGGCGATGAGGCCAAGGAGTTGATCTGTCGCTATCCGTTGCCTGCCCAATTTTAGCTACGGATTGTGTCTCCTAGCTATAAAATAATCGGTAGCTATTCTAGTAAATTCTTGTAGTGCTTGGGTTTGTTGGGCCCTTTGGACAACACGCAGTACGCTAATCTTTGAAGACCGAACCTTCACACCAGAGGAAACAGCTGCGAAAGCATTAATGAGCTGTTCGTTTATCCATTTGTCATCTCCATCCAACTGCTTCATCCAACTGCTCCATCTAGATGATCCATCCAGATTTTAGGAGATGTTCGTTTCTCTATCCAGATGAGCCATCTAGATGAGTCATTTGGATGGATTTTATGTTCAGTTCTTGTTTTTCATTTCCATCTATATGAATGTAATAAACAAATTACAAATATACCCTTGTTTTGATCTAATGATATGTTTGATATTAATTTTAACTATACTAATTTTTTTATTTAGTCTAAAATATATTTACACTGAAATTATTTTAAAATTAGCATTTTGACATTTATAAATTTTTATTTCATATAAATTTATTTATTTTTATTTAAATTTGCATTAAAATTAACTACAGCTATAACTTTTAATAAAACTCATAATGCAAACTCAAATTTGAATAAATTTCTAAACAACTCAAAGTAGAAATTCAAAGTGGAAACTCAAAATTTTATAAAACTAAAATTTGAAAGATGAAAGCAATGGTAATAGCATCATGGACTCAAATTTTGCAGTTTCAGAGGAAAATATGTTTTTGTGATTTTGGTGGGAAAACACGTTTTTAAGGTTTTGGCGGGAAAACACGTTTTACGATTTTGGCGGAAAAATACGTTTTTGTGATTTTGGCGGGAAGACGCATTTTTACGGTTTTGGCAGGAAAACGTAATTTTACAGTTTTGGCGGGAAAATGCGTTTTTACGGTTTTGGCGAGAACCCGTGTTTTACGGTTTTGGCAGGAAAATGCGCTTTTACGGTTTTGGTGAGAAACCACGTTTTTTGCGGTTTTGGCAGGAAAACACGTTTTTGCGGTTTTGGTGGGAAAACGTAATTTTACAGTTTTGGTGGAAAAATGCGTTTTTACAGTTTTGGCGGAAAAATGCGTTTTTACGGTTTTGGCGAGAAATCGTGTTTTTACGGTTTTGGCGAGAAAACGTGTTTTTGCGGTTTTGGATGAAGTCAATATAATAGACATTATACCATTTTTGACAAACTCATCTCCATCCAGATGATCCAATTTGGATCAGCCATCTGGTTCAAAATTAAGCCTAAATTTTTAAAACTCATTCGGATGAGCCATCCAGATGACTTGTACTTTTAATGCCTAAACGAACAAAACTCTCATCTTCAACCAGATGGCTCATCTGAATGGAGAAACGAACAGCCCCTAAGGTTAGCTCAAGAATGGACTTTCGCGCAAGGTTTGAAGACACATGCGACCAATCAAATAAAGATCTTACCCAAGGCGCCTCAACTCCGACCAGACCAGACCGCTAGAATGATATGCAAAACATATGCTTCTTGGAATAAGCTATCGAAGAAAGCATGACTCGTCTGGATCTTCACAGATTCCACAGGATCGTGCCAGCACAGAGGAGCGTCGACTCAAGATTATGTTACCAGCCCATTGATCGCATAAGACCTAGCTCTCCGATCGGGAATCATCACTGCAGTAGCTATGTGGATCTCGGACCTCCAAATGCTATATGACAACTCAACGCTCGTTAGAACAATTAACAACGACATGCAGAGCTCAGAGATCTATGGTATCGTTAAAGATATCCAGCAAATCTCTTATGCCGTTGTTGATATCACCTTTTCTTATGTTTCTTGTTCGTTTAACGGTGAAGCTGATGCCTTAGCAAAAGCCACCTGGAACAATTCATCTGTAGTGGACCCATCCGTGGGCTAAACACTTGGGCCTGAGGCCATCTTCTTGCTTTAATGAATTATTGGTGCACAAAAAAGGTAAATATAATTTATGTGTTCCGCTATTAGAAAATTAAATAAACACACAAAGCATAATCACCAAACGATTATATGTACAAGATATTATGCTTGCTTCACAATATTTCAGTAGGTAAATATGGTAATTTATATTGAAGACTAAAAAATATTTTGGCACCAAGCAATGAATTACCTAATTCTTTTTCGTACTTAAGGAAAACGTTAATAATTGGCTTTCGTAGTAGTTAATGCTAATGAATGTATCATGTTAACCTAACTATTAATCCTATATAAATTATGTTCTAGACAATTAAGTTGTATATTTTTTTTCAAGGTTGATATTTTTTATTAGATCAAAACCGAGTATGAGTATTTGTCCTTTTTTAATCTTTTGGAATAGTTTTTTTGGTAGTATTTTTATACTTATAATTTATTAAATTGTTCTTTTAATAATTAAATCAAATATAAAAAACATCCTATTTAAAAATCAGAGTACTGTTTAATAAATTCAAATTTTAATCATGCAAAATTAAATTGAAAAACGTTGTAAAAGACAAATATAGTTTAAGTTCTTTGGTATAAAATTAAATAAGCCAAAAATCGATAGCAGAAAAACCGAACCAAAGCAAAGTAGATATGATTTTAAACCGAAATACCAAAAACTGAACCGAAAACGGACCGAAATCCGTATTGAACAGTCTTACTTTGGATATATAACTTTTACACCCATCTCACCTCGCCCATCTCACCCCACGTAAAACGTGGGTATCAACCTAGTTATATAATATAATTTCTTGGATACTAGAGTCATGATTGAAAAGTTAACTTTAAAAGCTTTGAACTCTTGAAAAACATAAAATAAAAGTCCTTAAATCATTTTTCCTAATCAGAATTTATTGATTTAAAAGTTATAAAAACTTAAAAATTCCTGTAAAAGATATATACCAATTTTTCTTTGTTTCTAAATCAGTAATCTAATTAGGTAAAAAAAAAACTTCAGACATTTAGGTCTGAAACTTTTTAGTAATTTTGAAGTCAATTTGATAATCAACACTCTTCTCCGAGTTACAGAACATGTTTGAAGAAGTAATGTTTTTAAAGATATATATATATATATATATATCTTAATAGTTTACACATATTCCATATGTTAATTATCATTTTAGATTTGTATACAAAGATTAAAAAAACCATTTAATTTTGTATATTTTTATACAAAAACATCATTATTTATACACTTAATCATATTTCAACCGATAAAAAGTAAATTAGAAAATACAAAAAGTCATGCAATATATAAAGTTAATAAATTTGCATTGAAATTTTAATATATAACGACACTTAATATGAAATGAAAAAATACATATTAAGAATTTCTACATCTAAGAAGAATAAATTATTTAAAATTGATTTATGCTAATAATACATTTTTTACTTATGTACATGATAGTTACAGATGATGAAATAAGAATGTTCCCCAATTACTATAAAACTAGGTGATAACCCGCGCACTGCGCAGAGCGAGTAGATTTAAAAGTATTATAACTTTTAATATGTAGACATAATAAAAGTTAAAGTCATAGTAAGAAAAATATATGTAAGAAAGTACGGGTTATAGCTAAAAATTTTAGTATGTCAATATAAATTTATATGCGATGGACTTTAAAATTAAATTGTATATTTGTTTGCATAAAGGTAAATTATAAATATAAGATTAAATGAAACATAAGCAATAGTCTAATAAAATATAAAAGGAACAATATATCAGAAAACAAAAGAAAATGAAAAATAGAGACAAAATAACTGTTGTCAATAATGTCTTCAGAAGTCTTCGTTTGCAAT
>NC_027756.1:14748588-14757938 GCF_000695525.1 Brassica oleracea var. oleracea | reverse complement strand
GAACACCAGTGGGGTCGAAGACAATTTTGGAAAACCCATCACTGTTAGTAACCTTCTTAAGTCGGCCTTATTATGAAAGATGAAAAATATTAGCAAGATATACATATAATATCAGCTCCAAAAGATTTATTATATACAATAAATACAATAGATTACTTTGTCCCCAATTATTTGTCAACACTGTAAAACACATAATACTATGTCTGCATCTATAAAATTCCATAAATCATTGAAAACATGAGCAAGTGCACCATAAGCGACACACTTAATGACGACGTTACTGTAAAAAAAAAAGGGATCAAACCATGTGATACTGTACAAGTTCTGGTCACGCAAACTTTATTTCACAAATATTCTCCGATCGATTAAGGTAAGTATTTCAATTCTTCGAATTTTGTTTCCTTGAATACGTTAACATTCTCATTTTTCTTTTCTATAATATATTCGATCCCGTGATTAATTCAATTATGTTTCCTTTTAAATTTGAAGCATTAAGTTTTGGGAATAAAAAAAGGATTTTTGATGACTTGAATCTAAAAGATCATAAAACGATTTGAAGCTCATATTAGTTTTTCAAAACATTATGATAAACATGGTTTACTTGTTGCAAGATTAGATATGAACAGCAATACATGTTATGATATTTTATTACAAATCGGCATATCAAGCTAAAATAACCAATTCAAACCGTAAAGAACTTAGTTGTACGAAGTTTAAATAATCAATTATTTACTCAAACGTAAATGACTTAAAACACACGTATATTTTATTGCCTTATTTAAATGAACCACTTCCAAGTTTTCGAACAAACAATAAAGTCTCTCTTTGAATGGTAATAATATGTTGCCTTAGTTAAATCCCCGTTTTTTTTAAATCCGAGTGTAATGTTGATCGAAAATCTTATAGTATAATGTAATGACCAGTGACATTTGTTTGTAATTATTCTAGTTGAGAAAGAGCTTTTAAAAAAATGATGTGAAAGTGCATGTGGTGATGACACCTAAAAAATGGCACACATGTAATAAACACATGAAGCCAATATTATTTTTTATCAATGCTCCTCAAATAATAAAAAAAGGATAATGATATAAATAAACTATTTTCTTCAACTTAAATATTATTACATAAATAATTTGGTCCCTGCATGTGGCATGCCGCATGAATCATCATCTAATTCTCTAACATATATAAGGGATCCTAAGGACGAGGACAAGGACAAGGACAACTATTAAATGGCTCCATAATTGGTAAGAGGCTATGAATGACTCCTAAGGGAATTTTTCTCTGTATATTATATCAGATATATTTTTTGTCGTTTAAATTTATGTATTACTTGAATAATGTAAGAAGTCCACTGGATTAGTCAGACTTTATCTTTATAGTTTTTATAAGGTTTTTCATATAACATATATTAAGCACTCGACACAACGTGATGATCGAATCTTAATATTTTACTAGAAATTGATCCGCGGAGATACTAGTTCTTTTTGCATTTTAAACATTGATATTTTTTTATATTACTATACATGTTTCCAAACAATTCTCATTTATATTGACATCTATATTTCTAAACAATTCTAAATAATACTTCAGTTTTAATAATATAGACTATAGATTGATCCGCGCACCCGCACGGATATTGGTTTTTATATTTTTTATACATGATATTTTTTTTTCATGTTATATATTTTAGAAAGGTCGTAATATAACTAATTGTATTCTAAAGACATGGATCGAATCGGGTAATATAGTTATTTCTGGTATAAATATCCGAACCCGATTCAGATACATTTGTTATTTTGATATTTTTACGTTACTATACATCAAAACAGAACACATCCAGATCCAGAAAGATCAAACTCAAAACCCACACATAAATTTATAATATTCAAACGGGGCCTAATTTTAATAAAAAAAGATACCTAAAACAACAACCCGTACCTAAATGGATAGCCAATGTTCATGTCTAACATATTTTATAAACTAATAAAAAGGATTTTTTCTAAGTGTTTGGCTAAATTAAGTGAAATAGAAAGAGTTTTTTATTTAGTAAAATAATTATATGGAGTGAAAAAATTAAGTGACAATTAAATTAATACATTTTTATTATTTTAATTTAAGTTATTATTTTATTCACAAAACATATATTTGAATTATGTTTTTGGCTACGTAATTTTCCATCGATTGAAAATTAAATTAAAAAAATAATTAGTAAAACAAACTAAATTGAACATTTAACCATATGCAAAACCTAGTTATTTAATATTTTTGATTTTATAATTGGCACAAAGTTAATGTTGATTAATTAATACGTAAAAATCTGCACTATCATTATTATGCTAATATAATTAATGATGTTATGTAGTCTTAAGGTAATATAATTAATAAAATTGTTAAACTGAGTGAAATATGAAAAGACAGTTAATGTAATTATATTAATAAAATTATAAAAAGACATTATACTTTTTTCAATTCTCATTTATACTGTTGTTCATATTTTCAAACAGTTCCAAGAGGTATATCAATTTTAATAATACAGATGTCATGTGTGTGTTTTGTTTCTTTTTTATATAAAATGCTTCTTCAGATTCTGAAAGGAGAAAAGTTGATTTTGTATCGTTTACAGTTTCTATTTTAACCAAAGATACATATTGTTAAAGCCTTTCTCAAAAAAAAAAAAAAAAATACATATTGTTAAAATTGTTTTCAAAAACTAATGGACCTGATGATTGAAAATCGTGGTCAAATTGAGAATATTTTAGTGGCCATAGATGTCAACTCAGCCATTATGTTACAATGGAAAGGTAGCCAAAGCGAAATCAACATAAGTTTGTGGGAATAGTATATAAGCTTGTATATAAGAGTGTTGTTCGGAGCTGAGTGGTAGCATGATTTTCTTGGATCCTTGTATTGTTGCTTAAGAGTGTAGAAAGCAATCGAGAGACAAAATATTTTCCGGGTGTATTGGATTTTTGAGGAAAGCAGTCCTAGCGTGAGTAATTTGCTATCACATTGACAGTATAGGCTGAACATATGTTCAATGCCTTGTGTTCTTTAAGTTTCTCGCTCTAGTATTCGTAATATTTTTTTATCATATAAATCCATCGGTTCCGCAAAACAAATTAACGAGATAAAAACGAACGTTGATATCAGTTCGTGAGTGATATGAGAGTACAAATCAGAAGTTGATTTTACTATAATTGGTATCAGAGACAAGGGGGAGAATACAATCATTTGAGATGTCATTTACGAGGATAAAGGTGGAGAAATTCAACAGCACGCGTGATTGTGTGTTGTGGAAGAAGATATTGATGAGGCATTAGGAAATTTTTGGGGTTGATTAAAGCTATATAGTGGAAATTATGAAGAACGATGATCTTGATCGAAGCACATGCTCTTGTTGTTGCGAAGTCTCATATAGGAAAACAAAGTAAGGCTACAAGTACTATTTTCCTGAGATTTTGATCATCTTCTTCGGAAGATAATTAAAAAAAAAAACTCCGATTGAGATGTATCAGCTATTGATAATCTTTTTTTTTTTTTTTGATAATCCAGGGGTTCTCCACTTACGTGGGTCATAGGTATTGATATTCTTCACATGTCCAAGTCTTTTACTAGCAAGATTCATCCAAAACATAAGTTGTATGGATATTCGATGAGTTTGAATATTATAGTTGAGAGGAATGTTGATGAATTCTTGAAGTTCATAAGAGATTTTGAGAATGTGGATGTGTTAATTTCTGAGGAAGATCAAACAATTTTGTTGTTGATTGTATTACCTCGTTAGCTTTATGGAGTGAAAGATACACTGAGATAATATTAAGTCGGCTCTCTCTTTGACGATTAGAGAACCTATCTTCTTTTCGTTTCTCTCTGAATACTTCTTTTTGATCGCCTGTTTATACCTTTGGTTTCACCGTCATTACCGTGAGGGGTGCATCACCGTAATTTTTTCTTCCTTTTCGTGTACCCTCGCGTTTCTCTTTACGATTTCTTTTCATTTCCGAGCAGTCTGGTGGTCAATCTTGATTTTTCTGGCGTGCATGTTTCGGATTGGGGTTCCCTGGTGGTGGTGGCTCTTCTGCGGTTTCGGATCTATGAGGACTGGTCCGTGTTCTCGCTTCATCAGGGTCTTCTCGCTTTCTCCGGCCCTCCGTGGTTGTAGTCGTCGTAGCTGCAGGTGTAAGTGAGGTGATTCGCTAATCGGTCTCTTTGCCGGTGTAGAGGTGGTGGAAGTGTTCTATACGGTTGAGTTTGTTAGACCCACCGGCTCTGTCTAGTAACACCCCATTTGGAAGACGGCAGGGTGCTTGAACGGAGAGTGGGCAAAGGTTGCTTCAGAAAAAGGTCCCAGGACCGATCTGCTCTCTCTCTCTCTCTCTCTCTCTAACCACTGCCACAGGGCTCTTTCAGGTGTACTCCCTCTCATATTGCTTTGCTTTGTGGTGTCTTCGTGTTTCTCTCGTTGGCATGTCTCCCGTTGAAGATCTAGGTGGTGGCTCCGTCGTCGGTCGCATTTCCCTTCACTGTGGTGGCGCCTCCAGTTGTGTTTGGTTAGTACGGTTTCAATAGACTATTGGTTTAAAAAAAGACTAATGATAGAAACTCTCATCTCTCTCTCTAAAACACTGTAGCAAATCCCTAATTTTCAAGGTGACCGCGTTTTCCGTCATTTACCGTCGTCATTCGCGGCGTCGGCCGACATCGTTCGCTGCTGCGCCCAGACCAATACCGATGGGAAAGAGAAAGCCCCCGAAAAGGGCATCTCCACCCAAGCTTCCCGCTGGTGAAAAGGTTGTAGCTTCGTCTTTAACTGAAACGCCTGCGTATGCCGGTTCCATCAAGACCCTTCAAATTTCTAAAGAGGCTCCTACCTCTCAAAATACGGCTTCTGAGAGCAACCTCCAGGACCCGACTTCAGTTCCCGTCACTGGATCTGAAGACCCAAACACTGTAAACACAGTGAACTCTGCGAAAGTCATCTCGGTGACTGACCCAGCCAAGACTCCAACTCGTGAAGACGAGGAAGGAGAAATCTCTCCCACTAAATCCAATCTCGTAACTGAGAAGGAAGATGCAATCCTTGATACAACAAGGAACTCTGTGCTTGCAAGTGCGACTATTTCCCCTTCAACGGACAACGATGCGCCTGCAAAATCTGCTCCACCCGCTGAGGAGGAGATAGAAAACCAAATCTCCGACAAGACAGCAAAACCGGATCTTTGGACCGGCTTGTTCAAAGGAGGTACCAAAAAGCTCCAGAAGAAAGGGGAAAGTTACTTGCTTCCTTCAGGAGCATCTTGTGTCACCATCCCAAACTCTGTTATTGAGAAAAACAGGAAGTCATGGGATAGTTTCATCATAGGGCAGTTCTACTCTGATCCACCCTCTCAAGGTACCATACAAACAATCGTCAATGGCATCTGGGGTAAGCAGTTTAGGGACATCACTGTCTCTAAAATGGAAGGCTTCGCTTCTCTTCAGAATTCCTAATGCCTCCACCCGTGCCTACGTTCTGAAGCAATGTCTATGGCAAATCGAAGGCCAAACCATGTTTGTGGCGAAATGGTAACCGGGCATTGTGCCTGTCAAGCCTGAACTAACGTCAGCTCCGATCTGGCTGGAGTTAAGGGATGTTCCTTTACAATTCTTCAATGAAGAAGCTCTCGAACACATTGATTCGCAGGTGGGGGACCTTAAGTTCTTGTACCCACAAACGGCAAATAAAACCAATCTAGAGGTGGCAAAAGTGTTCACTATTATCGACCCTAGAGTGCCACTACCGGAAGCGGTGAATGCAAGATTTGAATCAGGTGAAATACGACGGATCAGAGTCTCAAGCCCGTGGATGCCTCCGTTTTGTTCTTTCTGCAAAGAGGTTGGCCATCCTCTCAGGCGGTGTAAGAAAGCCCCCATCACGTGTAAAGCCTGTAAGTCTACAACTCATCTACAGGCTGAATGCACGCGCTCAAAGGCCAAAACATCCGCCAAAACTGAGAAAGAGCTCAAAAAGAAACCCTCCTCAAAAGCTATTCAAAGGGTGTATATGACAGTTGATCCCCAGCGGCATTCTACTGCCTCTTTAAAGAAATCTGCTAGCTCTTTTAAGAACATGGAAAATAGAGAAACAAGCGACAAAGTAGACTCTTCTGCCAGAGGCTCAATCGATCGTGTTTCATCTGATCATGGCAGATCAGAAACTTCAGCTGAGGAATCTGACTCCTCTGACTTGGACTCATCAGAATCTCGTTTCAGTGATGACTCTGGATATACGGATGTTATTTCTGCGCGTCAGAAAAAGAAGGATCGGGGCAGGGGCCCCAAACTCAAGTAATTTTATGTATACAGACTTTTACGTGGCTTTAATATGGTCAGTCATCGTACGGGTTTTAAAAAATAGTTCAAGCAGCAGCGACCATCTTTTGGATGTCTCCTTGAGACTCATGTACAGAAGAAAAAACAAAATAAATTTGTTACCTCCCTCCTCCCTGGATGGCTTTTTGACGGAAACTACGAGTTCTCGGAGCTAGGGAAAATCTGGATCCTTTGGCACCCAACCCTTCAAGTGACGGTTGTCGACAAATCTCTTCTAATGATCACCTGCCTTGTCAAGTGTCCGGATTATATTTCTCCGGTCGTAATCTCTTGTATCTACGCTTCTACTGATGAATATATTAGAAGAGAGCTTTGGTCAGATATTCATACTCTCTCAGGTTCCTCTATTGTAGCAGGAAAAGCTTGGTTACTCATCGGTGACTTTAACCAAGTCTTAAAACCTGAAGAACACTCATGTCCACCTACCTTAAACGTGGATAGACAAACCAGAGAATTTCAGGAATGTGTTTCAGACGCTGCCCTGTCCGATCTTAACTTCATTGGGCCAACGTTCTCCTGGTGGAACAGTCAAAAGGCGAACCCCATTGGCAAGAAACTGGACCGTATCTTGGTAAATGATCAATGGCATGTCCAATTTCCATCTTCCCTTGGTGTCTTCGGACCTCAAGAATTCTCTGATCATGTATCTTGTTCGGTTATCCTCGCTACTGATCAAACAAAGCATCAGATGCCTTTCAAGTTCTACAACTTTCTCCTTCTTGACAGCGAGTTTCTACCTATCATCGCATGGCTTTGGTTTTCTACAAACGTTATAGGCTCAGATATGCTCAGAGTTTCTAAGAAGCTAAAGATGCTAAAGAATCCGATCAGATCTTTCATCAAAGAAAACTGTTGGGGTCAAAAACGGTTACGACGAAGTTAACGTCCAAATTCCCGAAGAAGAAAAACGTAGAAGAATTCTTCGACAAATATACTTTCGAAATAGATTCTTCTTTACAAAAAACCTTTGCGGAAGAAACGCGAAACATCAGACAAGAGCTCGAGAAGGATCGTTACGCAGCGACCAAACGCGTGCTCCGCTCGGTCGCTACGTAGCGACCAAGTTTGAGCCAAAGCTCAGTCACTACATAACAACCAAACGCCATTCCGCTCGATCGCTACGTAGCGACCGAGCTCAAGCCGTAGCGACTGAGCTCGAGTCGGAGCTCGGTCGCTACGTAGCGACCGAGCTCGAACCAAAGTTTGGTCGCTACGTAGCGACCGAGCTCTTCCGAAACGTCGATACGACATCAGTCCATGCATTCTTCTACCCTTCGATGCTATCTCCCGAATACCGTAGCGAACCCATCTCACGTTCCCCGCCATTTCTAAGTTATCAATCAAACTTTTTCGTAAAAACCGCGGAAAGTTCATTCTTTATCGAAAGAAGCCGTAATAAACGCTTCGAGTCGAAAGACGGCCCAAAGGGACCTAGGACACGACTCGAGGCCCTACTTACGATTTCTTAACCAACAGCCCATAAACCGCATGTCGGCTTACGCTTGGTCCGCAAGGGGAGATATATGTCAAGTTTCCGCGGATAAATAGAAGATAATTACGAAGATCGGAAAAAATGGAATATCTCCATTTTATGCTATGGCGGCTTAAGGGCAGAAGAGGAAAGGCGTAAACCGACCTTGGAGTCAGTATATAAGGGGTCCTAGGCGAGAGGCATAAAAAAGGAACTTATTAGAGCGAACTCAGCACTTAGAGCAATTAGGCAACTTTCCGTTTTTGTTATTTCGAGCTGCGACTCAACTAGGTTTTACAGTCTTAGGTTGTTTGAACTAGGAATCTCGCCGACAGCTCTCGTGGCCAAGGCTTCTACCTTGTTGTAACGCTCATACGCGGATTTTGAATAAAACTCTTTTTGCTCTCTTTTACGATTTCTTATTTCTTTTCGTCTTTAATTGCGTGTTCTGATTGCTTGGCGTGTGGTTTAACAGATATCCGGGACCTCTGGGAAATTAGGATTTTCCTAACTTTCCTTATTTAAACGGAAATCGACAGTGTGAATTTCGGTTCCCACACAACAACGGAAGGTCGGCCGATATCATCTTCAAAGATACTCTCGAGAAAATGGGCATCGATCAATTCGAAATCGTGAAATACCCTAGCCCACTACTGGGACTTTTGGGAGAAACGACCATGGCTTACAGATCGATTAACCTCGCGGTCAAAGCCGGAACCGTGACAAGAGCCACAGAGTTTCTAGTTGTTGACCGTCCTGCATCTTACAACGTTATCATGGGAATGCCATGGTTGAACGCCATGCGTGCTATCCCATCCACGTACCATCTTTGCCTCAAGTTTCCAACCCCTAACAGAATCAAGGTAATGTGGGGAAACCCAAGAGTATCACAGGTGTGTTACGCCGCAGAACAAAAACGAAAAAGACCAGACCTCGAGACCGTTCCTAGAAAAACGGAGAAAAAGGTCTCCAACCAGGGTTCTCGAAGTCAAGATTCGGCTGAACTCTACTGGCAGTCTCTTAACATCGTGGCCCTGGAGGAAAAACGCGAACCAACTTGCGAGCCTGTGGTCACGGTCTGTCTCGACGAAGCATCTCCGGAACGATGCGTCGAAATCAGAGCCAATCTCCGCGAGCCTTTGAGGACAGAGCTCGTAACCTGTCTAAAAAAGAACCTCAATACTTTCGCATGGGCCGCGGAAGATATGCCGGGGATAGACATTGACATAACGTGTCACGAATTGAATATCGATCCGACTTTCAAGCCCGTCAAACAAAAAAGGCGGAAGCTAGGACCTGAACGAGCTTCCGCGGTCAACGACGAGGTCGAAAAATTGCTTAAATTCGGGTCAATAACAGAAGTGAGGTATCCAGACTGGCTTGCCAACCCCGTAGTAGTCAAAAAGAAAAACGAAAAATGGTGAGTTTGCGTGAATTTTACCGACTTAAACAAGGCATGTCCAAAAGATAGTTTCCCCCTGCCACACATCGATCGATTGGTAGA
>NC_027756.1:14747774-14748284 GCF_000695525.1 Brassica oleracea var. oleracea | reverse complement strand
CATAACATGAAGCTCAACCCGACAAAATGCAAATTCGCCGTGGCATCAGGGGAATACCTCGGCCACCTAGTTTCGTTCCATGGCATCGAGGCCAATCCAAAACAGATCAACGCACTGATCGACTTGGCTTCGCCAAAGAATAAGTGGGAAGTCCAAAGGTTGACCGGTAGAGTCGCGGCACTTAACCGTTTTATTACGCGATCGACAGACAAGTGTCTGCCTTTCTACGATGTCTTACGGGGAAATAAAAAATTTGAATGGTCGGAAGAATGCGAAAACGCTTTCCAACAGCTGAAGCGGCATTTGGCTTCCCCCCAGTCCTCGCAAAACCAGTGGAGGGGGAACCTTTGCTCTTGTACATCGCTGCATCAGCAACAGCTGTGAGCGGCGTGCTAATCAGGGAAGAACGCGGCGAACAGAAACCTATTTTCTATATCTGCAAAACTTTGCTGGATGCCGAATCTAGATACCCGCTGATGGAAAAATTAGCATGCGCGGTCGTAACATCGG
>NC_027756.1:14747176-14747679 GCF_000695525.1 Brassica oleracea var. oleracea | reverse complement strand
GATCCTGCATAGCCCGAGTCAATCGGGCCGATTAGCCAAATGGGTGGTAGAACTTAGCGAATACGATATCGAGTACCGACCAAGAACAAACGCAAAGTCACAAGTGCTTGCAGACTTCTTGGTCGAATTACCAACAGAGACCATAACCAACGAGGAACAAAATTCCACTTGGCTCCTTCACGTCGACGGATCCTCATCCAAGCAGGGATCGGGCATCAGAATTCGCCTCACATCTCCAACGAACGAGATCTTGGAGCAATCGTTTAGGCTGGAATTCCACGCCTCAAACAACGAAGCCGAATACGAAGCACTCGTCGCAGGACTGCGTTTGGCTCACGGCATGAAGATACGATTCCCAGTTAGTGGTAAGTCAGTACAGCGGAGAGTACGAAGCCAAGGACGAACGGATGGATGCATACCTTAATGGTCCGAAAACTAGCTCAAGAGTTCGACTATTTTGCCCTCACGCGAATTCCCCGTTCCGAAAACGTCCAGGCAGATGC
>NC_027756.1:14745078-14747125 GCF_000695525.1 Brassica oleracea var. oleracea | reverse complement strand
GGACTCAAAAGGGTAATTCCGGTCGAGTTCATCGAACACCCGAGCATCGGACCGCCAATCGTCGTCAACCTCATAGAAGCTTAAGACGACGAAGAAGGAGAAGTTGCAATACGACCGCAAGCGGAACAATCTAATTACGGCTGCGATACCCCGTGGCTGCAGAAGATTCAAGACTACATTATCGCCGGAAGCCTGCCCACCGAGAAATGGGCAGCCCGCAAAATCCGAACACAGGCCGCGTGCTATGTAACATTAGACGGCAAAATTTACAAATGGAGATTCTCCCGACCACTCATGACGTGCCTGGAAGGGGAAGAAGCGAAAAAATTGATGGAAGAAGTACATTCCGGGTCATGTGGCAATCACTCCGGCGGAAGATCACTGGCAGTAAAAATCAAACGCCATGGATACTACTGGCCAACGATGATCGGAGATTGCGAGAAGTTCGCCCGAAAGTGCGAAAAATGCCAGAGGCATGCTCCAACCATCCGACAACCAGCCGAAGTCCTCTCCTCCATCACATCACCCTATCCTTTTATGCGCTGGGCCATGGACATCGTCGGTCCCCTTCATAATTCAAAGCAAAAGCGTTTCCTTTTAGTCCTCACCGATTTCTTTTCAAAATGGGTAGAGGCAGATTCGTACGCAAGTAGAAAAGATGTCCAAGTCGAAAGTTTCGTATGGAAAAACATCATCTGCAGGCATGGAGTTCCTTATGAAATCGTGACCGATAACGGATCTCATTTTATCTCCACCCGGTTCGAAGCATTCTACGAAAAATGGAAAATACGGCTTAACAAATCGACTCCCAAGTATCCGCAGTGTAACGGACAAGCTGAAACGATTAATAAAACCATTCTCGACGGACTGAAAAACCACTTAGAGGCCAAAAAAGGCAGGTGGGCCGACGAACTCGAGGGAGTCCTCTGGTCCCACCGTACCACCACGAGGCGAGCCACAGGAGAAACCCCCTTCGCTCTGGTGTACGGAACGGAATGCATGATTCCCGCAGAAGTAGAGTTCCCCGGTGTTCGTAGAAGAATGCTTCCCGAACGAGAGGAGCACAACAATGCAATGCTCCTCGACGACCTCGATCTCACTGACGAGCGCCGGGATCGAGCGCTCATCCGGATCCAAAATTACCAACACGCAGCCGCGAAGTAATACAATTTCAACGTACGGAATTGCAGATTTAATCAGGGAGATCTAGTGCTTCGCAAAGTCTTCCAAAACACCGCCGAACGAAACACGGGAAAACTCAGAGCAAACTAGGAAGGACCCTATAAAATCGAAAAAATCGTCCCACCAAGCTCTTATGAAATTGCCAACATGCAAGGCATAAAAATTCCAAGGACCTGGAACGCGATGCATCTCAAAAAATACTGTCACTGACCAACTCGCAATCACCGAACTACGAGACGGCTTGATCTCCATAAGGAGTACGTAGGCAGTTTGTCAAAAGGCAAATTCAGCTGTCTCCCCTCATCAAAAAGGGGGGGAGTAGATACATATACTCGTATACTCTCAAACTCGAAAACATCCGACAGAGCCTTCGATGTTTCCGACATATCTCAACCAAGCAAATTATCTTTTACCCGCGAAACATTTTTGAATTTCGAAAATAAATCAGCCGCTAGGAAGAAGCAGCCATTAGCATCGCGAGACGTCGCGAGAGATGCTTCAAGGATTACTTCTTCCGAACGACGAAAACGGACACTCCGTCAAATTTTTTTTAACACATATCTTGCGCAAAAAAACTCTAAACAAACGGCATTCGCCGCCAAGTTCGATGCTGATCACATCGAACTCTTTAACGTCCTAAACAGACATAGCCATCTTACGAAGATGACTCTCGTACATCCGACACAAGGATAATAGCGCTATAAAAGAAACCCAAAATTTTGGTCCAGCACTTCCGGTTGGCTTAAAAATTGTCTCCGGAGAGATGCTCGATTCGTATCCAACAAGTCATATAAGCCGAGAACCTATCGCCGACTTTCAATCGGTACGAATCAGGTTAAAATCGCGACAGATAATTCGATAGCCG
>NC_027756.1:14744172-14745039 GCF_000695525.1 Brassica oleracea var. oleracea | reverse complement strand
TGAAAAATGCAACTCGATCATCTTGTCATAAAAAGAAAGCCGCAGAGCGGCAGGGATTCAAAGCCACATACGGCCAGTCCCGAAACACGAAATGAGGACATTTAAGGCCGAAACATCAAAACAAAAAAAAAAAAATCTCCCGCAAGAGATCTAACCAAAGTCATCCTCAGAGCTCACGCTCCCTCTTCATCTAAACCTGGAGCCATTTCACCCCCGAGTACCGGATCCTTCCCCTCAGGGCCTTCTGAACACGTCGAAAGGAGGCACGCGGATTTCAGGTCAGGTAGGATGAGATCGAAATCTCCATCCACAACTGCCAAATCGCCCTTGCAGCCGGACAGTCGGACCTCTTCGACCTCTAAGGTCGGAGGAGTCTCACTTTGGAAATACTGAACCACGGCCATCCCGCCCTCGATCATCGCCAAGGCTAAATCCCTGTTCCGAATGCACTCGAGAGAGCTCAGAAAGGCAGAGATCTTCGCCAAGTGAGCTTGGAACTCTGAACTAAGGGCGTCCTTGGCCTCTCGAATCCCGCGGCTCACTAATCCTGCATCGCTCTCAATCTGACGCTGAAGACGACGAACCTCCAAAGATTTGGCCTTCCTGGCTTTCTTCTCCTTGAGCAATGAACTCACCGTCTTCCCGAGGTCCCTCTCGAGCTCCCCTATCGCGATCTCGAGTTTCGACACTTTCACGGAATGAGATTCTTTGACAGCCGTCAGCATGGCCTCGGTTTCGGACCATCTACCCTGAAGTTCCAACAACTCCCCGGCAAGACGACTGGTCTCAGAACCGCACTCGCTGATCATCCCGTCGATCAACGACACGAACTGCGAAACGAGAAGAAAGTTAGAGATTCTTTGTCTT
>NC_027756.1:14724188-14742668 GCF_000695525.1 Brassica oleracea var. oleracea | reverse complement strand
TTTTGAAGATAATTACGAAGATCGGAAAAAATGGAATATCTCCATTTTTATGCTATGGCGGCTTAAGGGCAGAAGAGGAAAGGCGTAAACCAACCTTGGAGTCAGTATATAAGGGGTCCTAGGCGAGAGGCATAAAGAAGGAACTTTTCAGAGCGAACTTAGCACTTAGAGCAATTAGGCAACTTTCCGTTTTTGTTATTTCGAGCTGCGACTCAACTAGGTTTTGCAGTCTTAGGGTGTTAGAACTAGGAATCTCGCCGACAGCTCTCGTGGCCAAGGCTTCTACCTTGTTGTAACGCTCATACGCGGATTCAGAATAAAACTCTTTTTGCTCTCTTTTACGATTTCTTATTTCTTTTCGTCTTTAATTGCGTGTTCTGATTGCTTGGCGTGTGGTTTAACAGATATCCAGGACCTCTGGGAAATTAGGGTTTTCCTAACTTTCCTTATTTAAATGGAAATCGACAGTGTGAATTTCGGTTCCCACAAAAACTACTCCAATTTAGAAAAAAAGACTGAAGAAGCTCGTTGTACTCTGAACGGTATACAACATGATCTACTCTGCTCCCCTACTCCTGCTCTGACGGAACTTGAGGCTGAAGCACAGAGAAAACTGGTAATTCTTTCTAAGGCAGAGCAGTCATTCCTCTTTCAGAGATCAAATATATCTTGGTATCGAGACGGCGATTGTGGGTCTCGCTATTTCCATAAGCTTATGGCTCTACGGCATTCTCAAAACCATATCCATCTCTTGATCGGATCAGCAGGAGAAAGATATGAGACGCGTAAAGCTATCCATGACCATTGTCTTTCTCACTTCTCAGATTTTCTAGGTGGGCCTTCTTCTCTGTCGTTGTTTGACCCGCAAGATATAGCTCTGTTGTTAAACCACCAGTGCTCACAGGCTCAGTCAGATATGCTGCAGGCGGAATTCACTGATGCAGATATTAAGGAAGCTTTCTTTGCCCTCCCTAGAAACAAAACGTGTGGACCAGATGGCTTTTCCTCGGAATTTTTGGTGGGTTGCTGGTCTGTCATAGGCCCTGGGGTTATTTCTGCAGTCAAATAATTCTTCAAGTCAGGGCAAATTCTCAAGCAGTGGAACTCAACTACACTGGTTCTCATTCCAAAAACCAGGAATGCCTCAAATATTGGAGATTTCAGACCTATTTCTTGTCTCAACACACTATAAAAGGTAATCTCCCGGCTTCTTACGGGCAGGCTCAAAGAGGCACTCCAGCCAGTTATCTCTCATGCTCAATCAGCCTTCATGCCAGGAAGACTCTTAGTTGAGAATATCCTACTAGCAACAGAACTGATTCAAGGATACAAGAGGAAAAGCATATCTCCCCGTGCAATGCTTAAGGTTAATCTCCGGAAATCTTTTGATTCTATACACTGGGAATTCGTTATTGCATGTCTCCAAGTTATAGGACTGCCGCCTCGCTTCATTGGATGGATCTCTGAATGTATCTCTTCGGCGTCCTTCACGGTCTGCATCAACGGAGAATCAGGGGGTTCTTTAAAAGCACCAGAGGCTTGAGACAGGGTGACCCTCTCTCACCCTATCTATTTGTTCTAGCAATGGAAGTGTTCTCCAGGCTTCTGAAGAGTCGTTATGAGTCAGGCTACATCCAGTATCATCCAAATTCTGAACCGGTAAACATCTCTCATTTAATGTTCGCTGATGATGTGATGGTGTTCTTCGATGGTAGTAGCTCCTCTCTTCACAGTATATCAGAAACCCTTGACGACTTCGCAACCTGGTCAGGTATTCATATAAACCAGAACAAGTCTGAACTCTTCTTAGCGGGGCTGAATCAGCAGGAAACTAGCGAAGCTCTTCGCTATGGATACCCCCTGGGCTCTCCCCCGATTCACTATCTGGGCCTCCCGCTGATGCACCGCAAACTAAGGATTTCAGAATACTCTCCACTGATAGATTATATAGCAAGCAGCTTTAATGTTTGGTCAGCTAAAAACCTCTCCTTTGCAGGTCGTTTAGTCTTGATCAAATCGGTTATCTCAGGAACGGTTGTGTTTTGGATCACAACATTCATCCTACCAAAGGGGTGTATCAGAAAAATAGAATCTCTCTGCTCCAAATTTCTCTGGTCAGGCCAGATTGAAGGACCGGCTTTCTCGAAGGTGTCTTGGGAGACATGTTGTCTCCCCAAGAAGGAGGGAGGCTTAGGACTCCGACGTTTTGAGACTTGGAACAAAACCCTCTACCTTCGACTGATTTGGCTTCTATTTGCAGAAGGAGGTTCTTTATGGGTGGCTTGGCACAAGCATTATCACCTCCAGGACAATAATTTTTGGGCTCTCTCTGACCATGCCCAAGATTCTTGGCACTGGAAATCGCTCCTTAAGCTCAGACCTCTGGTCCGGCCCTTTATCACTTGTACTATCAACAATGGCCGCTCTGCAAGCTTCTGGTTCGATCAACGGACTCCGCTGGGACCCTTGATTTATTATATGGGAACCTCTGGGCCTCGCGCCCTAAGGATCGAGCTGACAGCAACCGTATCTGAGGCTGTGAGGGGATCTCTGTGGAATCTACCTGCGCCACGATCAGATTAGGCAATGAACCTTCATGTGTTCCTAACGACGATCAATGTTCCATCTTCTGAAGCCTCACCGGATTTCTTCTCATGGACAGTTGATGGAGATAAACTTCAGACTTTCAGCTCAAGCAAAACATGGAGCATAGTCAGAGAAAGACAGCATATCCATTCATGGCACAAGATGGTTTGGTTCAAAGGTCATATTCCAAAGCATGCCTTCACTATGTGGGTTGCTGTTCTAGATAGGTTGCCTACCCACAATCGACTGGCTTCATGGGGAATGCTAACGCCCATCTCATGTTGCCTCTGTTCCTCTTCGGATAAATCTAGAGATCATATATTTGCTGAATGTGGTTTCACCAAGGAGCTCTGGAGACGAATGCACGCTAAGTTGTCTGGTACAACCACCACTTTTGACTCCTGGCCTCAGCTGTTGGCTTGGTGTTCTCAGAATGTCAGCAAGTCATAGAGAGCTCTGAGGAATATCGCAGTCCAAGCTATAATCTACAACATTTGGGCTGAAAGAAATGACAGGATTTTCAACAACAAGGTGCTCACTCCGCTGGAACGCTTCAAACTTGTTGATAAGAATGTCAGGAACATAATTTCTGCTCGAAAGACCAGGAAGGAGTTCAAGCATCTCATGGTCCTTTGGTTGGTTTAACCTAAGCGCCTTCTAAAATGATTTTCAGTTTGTTAGCATGTTTTTTCCTGTTTTTGCCATAGCTAACAAAAGCTTGTTTATAAACTCTAAGCTTGTAAACCTTTTCATTTAAATGATATTCACAGTTAAGCAAAAAAAAATAGACTATTGGTTTCTATTTTGGGCTGTTCTTTGGACTGTAAATCTGACCCATTTGGGTTTTTAGTGGGTTTTGTCTTTTTAGTTTGGGAAATTTGCCAAAATAAAATGAAAATTGTCCCTTTAGTTTTTTTTTTATCAACAAAATTACAGACTCATATTGACCCTGTAAACCACACTAGGAGATGTTGATCCATGTGAACGATGACAGACGTTTGTTTCCTGACACTGCGTGCTAGGTTATCCGCCTTTGTATTTTGCGTTCTTGGTACATGAATAATCTCTGATCGTATGAAACTTTCTTTCAGACATTTAATATCTTCCAAATAACTTGCAAAAGCTGGCCATTCTTCTGGTTCCGAAACCATCTTCACTAATTGAGAACAATCCGTTGCAAACGTAACTTGAAATTGTCGTAAGTTTCTCATACATTCCATAGCCCATAGTAGCGCCTCCATCTCTGCATGCAAGGGAGTTAGAGTAGCCCGTACATTCCTTGCTCCCATCAATCCCTCAAATCTTTCTAAAGTACTGAACCAACCCTGACCAGAGAACCAACCCTTTAGTATAAACATTTTTTTGTCTCTTTTACCTTTTTCATTTCAGACTTAATGAAATAAATAGTTTTGTGAATAAAAATAAAAAATATTAAAAATAGATGAAATACTCATATACACAAACTGATATTTTGGTTGAAAAACTTGTTAAAAAGTAAAATTTTAAATTATGTTCTAAGAAAAGTAGATTTCATCTTTTGGGTTGGTAGATTAAATAAGTTATGAATTCCAAATTAATTAAGTTAATCTAATTTAAATAAAATTCTAATTATGAGGAATACAAAGTCTATGTACTGTGAAGATAGCTATATTTTTTTGAATGCATCTTCTATTTTTATGAGTAATTCTAAAATTCTATGAATACGAAATCTAGACACAACTCAAAAGGTTACATATGGTAGAATATGCTTATAGAATAGTTGTCTGGTTTCTACACAATGTAGAAGGTACATTCTACGGATAAGAAAAAACTGATTTCCGAAAATTTGGAAAATCAGTTATGAAAATATTCTAAACATATTTGTAATTCTTTTACTTTCCTAAAATGTGTAGAGGTGATTTGTAGGGGTGATTTTCCTCGTCAAAAATATTTAAAAAAAAAATATGTGTGGTTAGTTGTATGTTAGATACCGATGGTGAAGATTTTTCTTAACCATATAATTACTTTAAGGCTCTTAGAGATAGTGGCTGTAAAATTGGAATGCATCTATAGAAGATGAGATGTTCTCACTAGCAAAGAATGGCACATTGAACATTGTACCAAAGCTTCAAAGGTAAAAATCATTGGGTGCAAATGGGTATACAACAAGAACTTGAAGTAGAGACACCCGTGTAAATCTAGGCTAGTGACAAAGGGTTTCTCCAAAGCGGAGGCATTAACTACAATGAGATATTTTCCACAGTTGTTAAGCATGTCTTCTGTTAGGATCATATTGTATATTGTTGATTCTAAGGATTTGGAGATGGAACAATTAGATGTTAAGAGCAACTTTCTCCATGGTGAGTTGGATGAGGTTATATACATGAAACCATCAGAAGGTTTTGCTGAAAAAGGTAAACAAGATTGGTTATGTCTGTTAAAGAAGTTTCTGAACTTAACCAAGGTTCTAGAAAATGGAATCAGAAGTTTAGTAGCTTCACGAAGAGTCAGCCATTTTCTAGAAGTAAGGTTAACAGTTGTGTGTATGTGAAGATGATTCATACATATTGTTTGTTATATGTAGATAATATGCCTGTAAATTCTAAGAATATGCATTCATGGTATTAAGAAAGATCTAAATACAATGTTGAGATGAAAGACCTTCGACCAACCAAGAAAATACTTGGCATGGAGATAATGAGAAACCAAAAGGAGTTCAGATTGGAATTTTGTCATAAATGGTCTATTAAAAAGTTTATAAAACTATTTCATATGGATAAAACTTAGCGGTTAAAAAACCATTGGGGGTTCATTTTAAGCCGAGGGGTGGTACAAAGGAGTTGCTAACATGAAAAATTAGAAGAGATGAAGTCAATACTTTATGCGAATGCAATAAAAAGTTTCATGTACATCATCGTAGGTACAAGACCTGATATTACCTGATCAGATGAAATAGTGAGTCAGTTTATGGGAAATTCGATAAAAGATCATTGGCTAGATGTAAAGTGGATGGAAAACTACCTATGAGGCACATCAGAAATGAAGTTGATCTTCATAAAAGGTGAATAACTGAAGCAAATTAGATTTAGTCATTCCATTATGAATGAGACTCGGATAAATGCATGTTTGTTACATGTATTATTTTTACCATCGGGGAAATGCAATCAGTTGGAGATCAGGACGTCAGAAAGTTGTGGTTTTGTCAACATCAGAGTCTAAGTATATAACTTTATCATAATCAGCAAATGAAACAATACGGTTGAGAAATATGATTTGAGAATTTAGGTATTCACATAAGCTGGTTGAGATATTATGTGACTCAGAGAGTGCTCTTGCTTTTCTTAGAACAATATTCATCATGAAAGAATGAATCACCCATATATAAGATATTACTTCATGTAAAAGAAAATTGAAGAAATTATCATAATAGGAAATTTCAGCTCTTCATAATCATGTAGATATCTTTACCAAAGTGGTACATGTTAACAAATTGAATGAAGCTTGGAGAAGCTTCATTCTGGAGCTGAGTAAGTGACAGAATATTTGGAGCGAATGAGAAACGAGAAGAAAAAAAAGGAAAAATCACATAAGTTTGACCTTAGCATCAAGTTTTTAGTTTTAAGACCATTTGGTGGAGAATTGTTTAAAATGAGCTGCAAGACTAATGGGTCAGGTCAGTGGCGAATCTACTTGTGTTAAGGAGGTGGCACTTGCCCCCACAGAATTTCTAAATTCTTTATAACTCAACCCATAATTTAGCTATTTTTTCCTATTAAACTTCATATCTTAGCCTTATGTTTGTATTTATACATGATTTGCCCCCATATTAAAAAAATCCTACATCCGCCCCTGGGTCAGGTGATTGATTCGTAGTCGAAGTGAAGACGTTTTGTTGGTGAATTGAGTTGTTCTTCGCAGATGTAAATCTCAGCCATTCCATTACAACATAAACGTAGTTGATGTGAGATCAACAAAAACTTGTTGAGAATGATATATAAGCATATTACTTCGAGTTGAGTAGTAGCATGAATTTTCTTTATCTTTGTATTTTTTTCTTAAAAGTGTAAAGTGAAAAGTTTATAAAAAAAAATTCTGGTGAGCTTGTTGGTTCTGTGCAGGTACATGAGCAGAGTCCTACACCCGCATCCTCCTCCTCTTCACCTATGCAGTCACAAAACCAACCTGAACCCACACCACTACCTGCACCTAACCCGACACCACCTGCACCTATCCTTCCACCACTACCCTCTCATGATCTACCCGATCCTACTCCATCTCCATCACCAGTCCACAATGCGCATCCCATGCGCACAAGAGCCAAGAACAATATCATCAAACCTGCTCAAAAATTCTCTCTTACCGTTACCAGGAAACCCATTTCTCCAATACCCACCTCCATTGCCCAAGCTATGCGAGATCCGAACTGGCGAAACTCTATGGGAGATGAGTACAATGCTCAAATTCGTAATAATACATTTGAATTGGTTCCACCGAAACCGAATCAAAATGTTATTGCTACGAAGTGGATTCATACTATAAAGTATCTACCTAACGGTTCTCTTGATAGGTACAAATCTAGGTGGGTTGCACGAGGTGACAAACAAGAATATGGAGTTGATTATGCAGAAACTTTTAGCCCGGTGGTGAAGACTCTTACCATTCGCCTGGTTCTTCAGGTTGCGGTCAGTCGCTCGTGGATCATTAAACAGCTGGATGTCAACAACGCCTTTCTCCAAGGAACGCTTACTGATGAGGTCTACGTCTCCCAACCTCCTGGCTTTGTTGATCCAGACCGACCTCGTCATGTTTGTCTTCTTAAGAAGGTGCTTTATGGGCTCAAACAAGCACCCCGTGCTTGGTATCTCGAGCTCCGGAACTATCTTCTTCACATGGGATGTACAAATTCGGTCGCGGATACATCAGTATTCATCTACATTCATGGTGAACATGTTGTTTACATCCTTGTGTATGTGGACGATATAATTGTCACTGGGAGCAGTAATAACTTGGTTCAAGGGGTCATCTATGTACTTTCTTCACGGTTCTCCTTAAAGGCACCTACTGATCTCAGCTACTTCCTTGGTGTTGAAGCTACCCGAACATCTACTGGTCTTCATCTGATGCAGCGCAAATATATCATTGATCTTCTCACCAAAACGAAGATGCTTGATTCGAAATCGGTTTCAACACCACTGCCCGTTTCTCCCAAACTTTCCCTTCAATCAGGTCACGCTATTGATGATCCACGACAGTATCGTATGGTTGTGGGTAGTCTACAGTACTTGTCGATTACACGACCCGACATTGCCTACACCGTCAACCGTCTCTCGCAGTTTATGCACCGTCCCACGGACGAGCACTGGAATGCTGCGAAACGAGTCTTGCGCTACCTAGCCGGTACGTTATCTCATGGTATCATGCTCCGTCGTAACACACCACTGTCCCTCCATGGCTATTCTGACGCTGATTGGGCTGGAGATAGGGATGACTTCATCTCCACAACGGCGTTTATCTTATACCTTGGTGCCACTCCGATCGCTTGGTCGTCAAAGAAACAATCTGGAGTGGCTCGCTCGTCAACTGAAGCTGAATATCGAGCAGTTGCCACCACCGCTGCCGAGATGAAATGGGTCAGCTCACTCCTCACCGAGCTTGGTATCACGTTGAAGTCTCCTCCTGTTATCTTCTGCGACAATATAGGAGCTACCTATCTCAGCGCAAATCCCGTTTTTCATTCTCGCATGAAACATCTTGCATTGGATTTTCATTTTGTGCGGGAAAACGTTCAAACCGGTGCCTTGCGTGTCACACACGTTTCGACAAAGGATCAACTCGCAGATGCTCTCACTAAGCCTCTTCCTCGTCCGCGCTTCACTGAATTGATAAACAAGATTGGAGTGGTTTCACTCCCTCCATCTTGAGGGGGTGTATAGAGTATGTATGTATAAAGGGTAGTATAGTCAATTATCTAGACCTAGTATACCTTCTGTATTCAGTATATATACATGTATTACTACTTCTAATAAAGTCATTCAGTTCCATAAACCTATAGTGAGTGAATATTCTGGGAATTCCAATGTAAGGAAACTAATGTCTAATATTCTTTGAGTTTCTTGCTCTAATATTCTTATCATATACTATTGATTCAATTCCGGAAAAAACGAGTAAAACAAAGTTTGATATCGATTAGTGAGTGTTGCGAGAGTATGAATTAAAAGGTGATTTTACAACACATACAATCTATCTATATTATTAAAATAGAAGTACAAAATAGAAATAACTCTTAATTTTACAATTTATTTACATTAGAATCCCATTGAGATATTTATTGAAACTATATTTAATTATGCTTGTCTTTTCCTAATTTAAAAAATAGATTTAAGCATTTAATGTCTTTTCCTAATTTAAATAATAGATTTCCTTAATCAAATCTTAACCAAAATAGATTTTCTAATATATTTCATATTAACATATTAAATATTTTTAATATTTGTTTGTAATAAATAATAAAATAAAATATCAACATCATAATTAATTTATATAGCATATAAATAAAATATATGATACTTATAAATATTGGATTTTTTATATGATACAATGTGATGTAATAGACAATTATAATCACAAAATATAATTATTCAAAGTAATAAATAAAATTTTATGTCTTAAAATGTTATATTAACAATTATGTAATACATTTTAATTTACAAATATATATATATATATATATATATATATATATATATATATTAATAAATAAAATTTTATGTTTTAAAATGTTATATTAACAATTATGTAATACATTTTAATTTACAAATATATATATATTATACCATTAGTACAAAGAAAAAATTTAAAGTGAAAGCAAATATTTATACGGTCACGGGTCAAGCTCTAGAAATAAACAATAACAGCGTAAGATTATTTTTCTTTAACAAATGTATTTTAATAGAAATTATAGTTCTAAATATGTTTATATATTTTTAGGTATTTATAAATGTTTTTGAAGGGATGCTAAGATTTTGAAATTGGAAAAATTATGACTCACCCCTATATTATTTTAATTAGGATAAAATTTATATCCTAATATTTTTTTTGTCATCGACTTTTACAGACTCATATAGAATCTGTAAACCAAACTGGGTGATCTGCATCTATTTGAACAATGTAAGACGGTTGCATCCTAGCTCTACGGGCTAGACTATCCGAATATTTTATTAAACTTTTAATTTTAATTTTTATTATAACCGAAAAGATTAATTTTCAATATAAATTTATGTTTAAATACTACAAATAAATTATTTAATATAAAGTAAAAAATACTAAAGATATAAAATAAATACTCGTCCGGTCGGACGGGTCAAGGTCTAGTTATAATTACAAATGATGTACATTTTTTCTTACAAATGATGTACATGGTTCATTATTTTCATTAGTTTCTCTTCGTTTGAGTGTTTATAAAACATAAATTGTCCAAAACCAAATGGGTTGAAGCCCAAGGAGAAAAACTAAGCTCGAATCACACTCCTGATCTATATGCAAGAAAAGATGATTATATTAACGGATACTGAAACAAATTTCTTATATTGTTGTTTAATCTTTGAGTGGTACATAACTCCACGAAGCTAAATCTTCGAAAATCCACTTTTTAAAAATACTAGAACTGAGAGACAGAAGACTGATATACGTGCTGTCGCAGAAGGTAAAATGTGGAAAAGTAGTTGTATTTTATGGTTTTTTAAGAAACAAACAACACTTTACCACATTAGTAGTCTAGCAGTAAAATAAATATGTATATATAAGTTAAGAAAGAAAACATCTTGTTATTAATTACAAAACTCCAAAATGTTGAAGTGGTCCAAAAGTCTTGAAATCAAGACAGATATATTTCATTCACTCTGAACCATAACTTGCCACCAAAGGTTGAGAAAAATATGTAACTAGTCGCTCAACTTATCGTTGAAGAAAATAGCTTTCTATATTGTATACAGTTTCGCAAGATTCTTTCTTTTCTTTTTAATGAAATACATTATGTACGTTTAAAACCAGATGGCGATTCCACGACAACACTAAAACAAACCATGAGTTATAGGTCTTGTACGCATGTTTAGATGTTACATACTTTAACAAAAAAAAATGTTTAGATGTTACATCATTTAATTTTTAACCAGAGGTTCATCCGCACGTCCGTGCGGGTATTAATTTTTATTTTTTTATAAACTGTTTAATGACATTTATAAACGCATGTTATTATCTGGATATTTTAAGTTCCTACAGAGTTATCCGGACTTAGAAGGATCCGAGTCCGAACCCGCTCGAAAATTATAATATCCAAACAAAATTTTATTTTAAACCCAAAAAATTGAAACAAAAAAATGATTCGTATCCGAACGGATCAATTGAATTCTTGTCATGAATGAATCAATTTTATTCAAACTTGTGAAATTATTTTGGTTAACACGTAAAATAAATGTTAAATATAATTAATGAAGTAATTATGAAGAGTGAAAAATGAAATGTAAAAGATGTAATAAAAACACTTAAGAATATGTAAGTTCTATTTTGTACTCTGTAATAAATGAAGTCGAACTAATTATAAAAGACAATAAATAAAGTGGTTATAATTAGTTTCAAAATGAATGAAACTATGTAACAACAAACCACTTAAAATTAGATAAATATTATATTATACTTCAGTTTTAATAGAATAGATCATTCTCATGAACCCAATCATATGGTTTTATGATCATTTGTATTTTTAACAAAAAATTTAAACTATTAATAACAAAAAATTTAAACTATTAATAACAAAAAATTTAGTGTGGGGCTTTTAATATATTTAATAATTTATAATCATTATTCAAAATTCAATGCAAATTTTGAAATTAAAATATTAAGTTCTCAATACTTGTTCAATGCAAAATTTAAATTAAACTATTTTTATATTTTTACATGGAATATAGTTTAATATATATTAATCTGAACATATTTTCACTCATATGGTTTTATGGTCATTTGTATTTCATTATAATATAAAAATTTAAACCATTCTTTACAAAAATTTTGATGTGAAACTTTTAATAACTTTCCATAATTTATAGTCGTTTTAAAAAATTTTAATATAACATACATGTAAATTTTTTTTTACTAAATGTTTAATATGATTATTTAAATTATTTTAGTAATATAACATTAAAATAATGGAGAATATATATATTGTTATCAAATATTTATTATTAAATAAATAATTGTCAAATATATATTTTATTCACTTTTGGTAATTTTGTACCTTTTATTTATAGAAAGAAAAAAATTGTAGATTGTTAATTAATTTTATTGTTAGTTTAATGAAAAATATATAATATATGTTTGTGGACCAACATAGTTCTCTTGAGATCTTTAAGAAGCATTATAAGCTTCTCTTTTAATATACAGGTGATGGGCAAAACCTTATTAGCGTGTCTATCAAGTATGTCTAGATTCTTTGAGCTAAACGATAAATCTTTGAATATAGTTGAGTTTTAGGAAAGATAATAAGTTAGATACTACGTAATTTGGAAGATTGATCTTAAAGTTATTATATGCTTGCTTTTTGGTGTGATATTGAGTAATAGTGTGATCTTAGGTTGACAAATTAAACAGTTTTTTTTTCAAAATCTACATATATTTTAGCATATTTTTTTAATATACCATATTTTAAAGAAATTTATAAATTTAATACCGAAAATTATTTGGTATGGCCGGTTCAATTTCTTTTATCCAATCGCGGTTTGGTTGAATAAGTGGAGATCGTAATTTGTGCACCATTCGTAGACCAAGAATAAAGTAGAAGTGATCATTTTGTAGTGAAGAAGAAAAGTCCAATACAAGTTCATGTTCGGTGCAACACAATGTTTTTAGAATATTGCTACAATTAAATGGATATGTTTATCATGGAGTGAATCGGTTTCAAAATATGTTGAGTTGAGTATTGATAATGGAGTAAACCGATTTCAAACGTGATACACATATGAAATACAAAATGGTAAAGATATCACATAATAGTAAAGTCAGCTTTGTAAGAAGTTATTTAAGGGTAAGTCTCGTGAATTTATTGTTGTGGTTTATGAATATTGTTGTGGTTTATGAATATTATAAAAGACATATTATTAAACCAGTGGCACGAGAATGTAAATATTAGGGAAAAATTAGAGTCAATTCAATTTTGTACTCATGTTTTAATAGATTAGATAATATGATTATTATGGTTCGTAGATGTTTTTTTTTTTTGCATAGTTGGTGTGTCTTTTTTTTTTGGTCAAACTTTGGCCTAACACGATTACGCATGTTTATTATTACTATTTTTCGTGGATAGTTGGTGTGTCTAAAATTGAATTTACGTTGAAATCTTTAGTAGTAATTTAAACGTGATTTTAATCTACTGCAAAATTATTGCATTAACAAGTAAATAAAACTAGCATTTTGAACAACATAATTGTGGTTTGTGGTAGGCGGAGTTTGGATTGCTAAATAATTCAGATTCAAAGGAACATTTACTACACTCCATCGTATGGCTGCACGGATATGGATTCATTTTTTTATGATCCATTTGAATATCCAAAAAGAAATCTATATGTGAACTGTATTTTTCTTTGAAAATTAGTCTGAGCTTTTCCATAGATTCGGAATATCTCTAAGTTAATTAAAAAACTAGTATTTTTACTTCAATGAAATGGAAACTAGCTTGTGTTAATACATTTTAATGGATTTGGTTTATTCCATGGATTTAAACATGTGTTGGATGGAGGTGGATTTGATGAGACGATAGAATAGAATAGAAGAAGATACCTACACCGTGACCATGTCTCCCATGTGCCATCCTTTCTGTAAAGAAAATTGAAACTTATTAATAAATACTTTTTGCTAAGCGAAGTAAATGAAGTGCCATTATTTTGACATTTGAAATGACATTTTGGTGTCTACATTTAAGAAAAATACTAATTTAATAAAGTGTTGAAAACTATGAGAACGTTAGTATCTTTAGCCCAAAGTCTTTGGTTGGTTGTTAGGGAGAAGAAATGCTTACCAAAGTATATATCACGAAGCTTTATTTGGCCCTTTGCGGAGGACAAAGCATTAGCCACCTTAGTACTGTTATAGGTACATATACTACACTTAATGGTTTTTTTACATTTATGTATACTTTTCGAATCGTTTTCAATTAGAATTCAACTTATTTTTTTCTAGCAATATCAACAAATAGCATTATGTATATACATAGTAGTTTAATACTGCTAAAGCATCATTATTTGAACACTAAATATACAAAATTATATTTAGTATGGTTTTTAAAATCTGAAAATAGTATCATGAAAACTTTTAGGGGTTTCTTAAAGTACCATATTCTCGTTTCGTTTTGAAAACCCTTTTATTTAAATAAAATACTATTACAATATAGGGATGTACATTGGTGCAAATGGTAGAATGAAAAGAAGTGAGAACAAAAGAGAGAAACAAAAAAAAAAAGAATCTAATAAAAAGAAGACAGAAAAGTAAGAAGTAAGATAGAAGTGAAAGTGGTGGAGAAAGTAGGGAGAGAAAGTAGATCTGGTTCTGGTGAGCGGTCGGCGCGTAGGCGCGCGTGCCGTCGCCGGAACCTCCCGGTTTTTTATTCCGTTAAAGCAGTCTGTTTCCTTGTCGCTCTTTCGTCTCTCTTTCCCTGATTCGCTTTGCCCGAGCCCTGGTTAACTCTCATCCGGAGACACTAGCTCGAGGAGTGAATCGTCATCAACGGTGGTTGGGTTACTGGTGTTAAGGCGCGGTCGTGTGGAGGGGAAAGCGTGGTGAAGTTTTTCTCCGGGAGGTGGGGGCTACTAAAGCTCTGTCGTCGCCGGCTCAAGTCTCCGGGAGGTGGTTGGCTTCTTCAGCATCGTCTCGGTCGGTTTTGTCTACGGGGGGTGAAGACTTACACAGCCTTACGTCGCCGGCTCTAGTGGTGAGAAGTGGTGGTTTCGTTTTTGGATCGGGTATAGCGTGTGATGTATGAGTTTCTGTGGCTCGCGGCTCTCGTAAGACGGATGAGATCTCGAAGAGATCGAGGATGCTCTCCGCCTGAAGAAAAGTGGTTTCGTTGGAGGCTCTCCGGTTTCGAGCTCCGGCGTAACGAGGGTTTCGGTGGCGGTGCTCAGGCGGCTTCTTGCTTTGGTGACGGTCAGGTTGAGGCATCGGTTGACGCGTGGCGCGCTGATGATGAGATTTCAACACACGTCCCATCTCCTTGACGCGTCGGCCAAAAGAGGAAGTCCGGGCCGCCTATTTCGAGATGAGTGGTGTGGGCTGCAGGCCCGTCTAGTGTATTGAATCTATGCCCGGCTGTTTATGGGCTTTTGTATTGTAACATGCTTCTGGGCTTCGATCCAGTTCCTGTTGGGTTCGGGCTCTTTTGTTTTCGTTTTTAATAATAAAAAACCTTGACGGAAAAAAAAAAAAAGATAGAAGTGAAAATGATGGATCCAATTACAACTGTCTCTATCTAAAAAGAAAACCCCACAATAAGAGATCTCAGTCATATTGTCCTCCAACCCATAGGAGCTTTAAGATGTTTGTTACCTCTTTTCCGTTTCTCTATCATTTTTAGTCCCTTTCATAAAACTATTGATTTCACATTCTTATGTCATCATTTTCCCCCACCTCTTTCTCTCTGCCAGGCCACAAGTAGTCTTTGTGTTGTATTAACACATTACCATGATCCATCCTGCAACATAAGTATTCGCATTTTTTAATGTATAAACCCAAGAATATTAGTGGTCCCGTTGAAATTATACAAATCTTGATTTGCAATCATGTAAGCCGAGAATGTGGTGATGCGAAAGTTTATGGCTTGATAATCATAATCTTGTAGATTTTATTCAGCTACATTTCATTTAGTATAAATATCTATACAATTATTCTGTTAATATTTTGGGTGTTTATTTTATAGTGCTTGATAATCATTGTAAAAGACATTGTGACTAAGTAATTAATGGTTAACCTTATCAAAACCCACGAGGGTATTTTTAAAGCCATCCTTCAGCCTTTCAAACGAAATTATATAGTATCAGACGAAGAGTTAAAGTCACTATGGGTCACAGTTCGTCATCTATGTATAGCAAAGCAAGTACTCACAATATATATGCAACGTACACATGTACAAACATATCCAATATATGTATATTTTATGTATACGTATGTCAAAATGTGTGTGTGTCAATATATCAATAGGTGGACACCAACGCTATAGGTGGACACCATTTGTGTCGCGCATGACTTTGATGCGTACTGCTCAGATTCGAATACTTAATTTTTGTTCCTGCTGTCATGCACAAATGATATTACAGTAATTATTAATAAATATTGATAAAAAAAATTTCTTCCATACGATAATAAGTCTATAAATGCTTCGTGGACCAACTTTTTGATTTAGAGTTGTCTAATTAATATATTGAAAATTACGGAAAGTGGGTGTTCTCCATTTGTTTTTGATAAATCGCTATCGCTTTTGACATTATAAGCCAAATATATTTATATTTGCTATGTTTTCTTTTCCTTGTTTGAATTAAGAGATCCAAAATTTTCTCAGATTCTTAGTATCTTGTGAATTCTTCATATTGATTGAAATAAAGCAAAAAACAACTCCAAGTTTAAAACATGGTTGTGTGGCCGTCTCAGTGAATATAGCTACAAGAGAACGAAGACAAGAAAGTCTTACACGTGATGCTTTAGAAGTTTAACCATCAGCAACAAAGCTTCAATTTCTTTCTGCCTTTCTTACACTTGACCAACTTCTTGTCCACAATAGGACCTCTCTTCATTCAATGTAAATTAATTTTATTTTCTCTTTTCTTTTATTTGAATTGACAATCATATACTAATACAGCTAAATTCCAACCATATGTGGGAATGGTGATATGGAAAGAGGTAACCAAATACCTTACTTGTAAATTAGATGGTTCTTGGAAAAATATAGATCCCACCTCGAAGTTGGGTTAAATCAGTTTATAAAAAATCTCCATTGAGAAGTTTTCATAAAATGTTTCATACAAAATAAGAAAATAATGAAAAAAATAAGATGAAATCTCAAACGATAGTTTTTGAAAAATTCATTAAAACTCCATAAAACACTTGTTTCTCATAGATTGGCTAAAGTTTTGTTTTTAAACTGAAATTTAATTAAATTTCATTTATATAAATATATATATATATATATATATATACTCTAAAAGTATGTAAGAGATGGCAATGCTTATAGAAACCAAACATAAAAATTTGTATATATTTCCTCTCCATTCAAAGAATTAAGTGTAATAGTGAGCAATGTGTTAACGAAAGGTTTTAGCGGACAATTAAAGAGTTGTCTAGAATGGTTTGGCCAATAAAAATTAAAAAATATTGTTTTGAATCTTCTTCTTATTCTAACGTTAATCTTTGCTATCAATGTTTTAATTATTAATTAATCATGTAACTATTGGTTTGATCAGAAAAAGTTTGATATTTATTCTTTATGGATGAAAATATATGATGTAAAGAGTTAGAAGTTGCTTTCAGTATTTTTTTGTAAATCCATATATTGTGTAGTAATTTTAAAATTAAAACATATTTTATAATAAGGTACGATTTATATAATTTTTAACCAAGTGATGGTAGTCTGAAAAATAATTTTAAAAACTACACGAACTATATGAATCACATGACAACATTCATGAAATATTAGAGCATCTTTATCCCTAAGAGGTGTTTAAGGACTCTTAAGCATATTTAAATATTTTAAGTTGGAAAAGTTAGGTTAAGAGTCTTAGTTAAGAGTCGGGACAATTTACATGGTCCATTGCAAGTATCTTATTTACGGGTTCTTAAAAAAAAATTATTTTGTTAAACTTAAATTTTATTAATACAATTATTAAACATAACATTTTACATATAGATAATGATAAATAAAAACAGAGAAATAAAGATTAGTTAAAAAAATGAGAATAACTTGAAAGAAGCATCCGAGCTCAGTTGTTGTTTTGACTAGATCCATATTTATGTCATATATTTTGAACCAAATCATCTTTCAGTTGTTGATGCATTTGTCTATCACGAATATCATTTCGAGCTTCCATCATTTCGGTGATATGTGTAGGCATATGTGAAGAAAAATTGAGATCGACATGTGAAGTTCCGGTGTCTTCTCGTTCATTGAACCCTGCAAGATCATATTGAGTGTATCCATCTCGCTCATCTTCGACTATCATATTATGGAGTATGATACATGCTCTCATAATGTTGCCAATTTTGACTTTATCCCAAAACAGCGCCGGATTTTTAACAATGGAAAAACGAGCTTGCAAAACTCCAAAAGCACGCTCCACATCTTTTCGGGCAGCTTCTTGTTTCTTAGCAAATAAAACTGCTTCCAGCTCTTGTGGTAAGGGAATAGATTGGATAAAAGTTGTCCATTTCGGATATTTACCATCCGTGAGATAGTAAGCCATATGATACTCTCTTCCATTGACAAAGAAAGTGACATTCGGAACTTGACCGTTTATTATGTCATCAAAAACAGGCGAACGATCAAAAACATTGATATCATTTAATGTACCTGGCGGTCCAAAAAACGCATGCCATATCCAGAGATCGAATGAAGCAACCGCCTCCAAAACGATCGTTGGTTTACCCGAACCATGAGAATATTGCTCTTTCCAAGCGGTGGGACAATTCTTCCACTCCAGTGCATACAGTCGATGCTTCCTATCATCCCGGGAAAGCCACGATACTCTCCAAAGTCAAGTAGACGTTGGAGATCAGCCGGTGTCGGTCTTCTTAAGTACTCATCGCCGAACAAATATATTATACCTTCTACAAAATATTCCACACATAACCGAGTTGTTGTTTCACCGAGCCGGAGGTATTCGTCGA
>NC_027756.1:14720717-14723152 GCF_000695525.1 Brassica oleracea var. oleracea | reverse complement strand
ACATAAACTTATATCACACATCAAGTTTGATAACATTGACAGTTTAAAAGATTACATAGATAACATTCAGTAATGAGTTTATCCTTAAGCGCCACTTCTAATTCAGTAAGTGGCTCTGTTCTGGAGAGCAAACTGTCAAGCAGTTTGATCTTGTTAACTTCCTGCTTCAAAGCTAACACCTGTTGCAGATTCTTCCCTTCGTCAACCAGTGACCTTTTACCCTTCGTCGTGGCTGCCTTGGCTGCCTTAACACCGACAGGCCTTGTTTCATTCTCTCCATTGACACTGGGCATAGATGATGATGAGTTAAAAGTTTGTTCTTCCCCGACCCTCTTTCGTTTTGAACCAGAGCTTTGCTGAGTACTTCCATAAGTCCCAAGCCATTTCTGATCATTCCTAAGCTCCCTCCAGGCATGCTCCAATGTGAATTTCACCTTGTAATCGTTGAAGAAAATTTCATGTGCAGCCTTCAAAACATCATCTTCACTCTGCCCACTAGTTCTCTGTTTTGTTGCAGCGTCATAGCATCCTACACTTGCAGACACCTTCATTATCTTCCCCCACCTTTGCTTGCACTTGTTTTGCTCTCTCTTAGCCAAACCAACGACCATGGGACTTGCATTATAGTAAGAGGTTATCCTCAACCAAAAGGTTCCAGCCCTTTGTTCATTCCTAACTACTGCGTCCTTGGAGGTGTTCAACCATGCACTGATGAAGACCAGGTCTTCAGCAGTTGGCCACTTCGACCTTTGCTTACGGTCCTCACCAATTTCTGCACGTGAACCAGATCCTCCAAGGTCTAGAGAGGGTTGAAAACTTATAAACTGAGTAGGGTTTTCATTGGTAGGTTGTTGTTGACTGTTTAGTAAGTGTAAAAAGCTAGAGGATTGGCTTTGATGAGAATCCATAGAGAGAGCAGTTGAGAAGATATGAAGGAGATGATAAGAAAGAGAAGGAGGAATGTGAGTTTATAGAAGGCCGAGAAGGAAGAGAAGGAGGAATGTGCATTCAGATGCATTCATGACAACCAACAAACAAAGAGATTTGATATATATCTACTACATTAATCACAGTAAGCCTTAGCAATTCTAGCTAGCCATCACTTCAATTTATCACACAACCATATCCTTACTCTAATCAACACATTAATTACACTCGATTCAATTCTAACCACAAACTACATCAATTCGGTTCTTCAACGAGATGACAGAGTAACACTAACCTTATTTGTGCAGTGTGCTCCTGTCCTCGATGAACCTTGGAACCTTTAGTCGATCTTCAGCTTGATCCTTGTATCTGACAAGAGAATGAATTTATTACACTTCAACCATTAAACCTAGTTATTACTAACACAACCATAATATTTTACTACCTAAAACATAGCAAATCAACATTGATCGCAATAAGTCTTAGCAGAAACAAACGTACAAACAAATCATATTTGATCTATCCAATTTTTTAATTAACACAAACCGAATCAAACAGGTCAAAATTTTAAAACTGAGATCATAACAAGTTATAGAAAAATCAATCACATGTGTAATGAAACAAGAGAAGATCCGGTTTACCTTTCGATTTGAGGTGAGCCACCGATGGAAAGCTTCGAGGAGATGTGCACATGTTTTGCTCTCTCTTAGCCAAACCAACGACCTTGGGACTTGCATTATAGTAAGAGGTTATCCTCAACCAAAAGGTTCCAGCCCTTTGTTCATTCCTAACTACTGCGTCCTTGGAGGTGTTCAACCATGCACTGATGAAGACCAGGTCTTCAGCAGTTGGCCACTTCGACCTTTGCTTACGGTCCTCACCAATTTCTGCACGTGAACCAGATCCTTCAAGGTCTGGAGAGGGTTGAAAACTCATAAACTGAGTTGGGTTTTCATTGATAAGTGGTTGTTGACTGTTTAGTAAATGTAAAAGGCTAGAGGATTGGCTTTGATGAGAATTCATAGAGAGAGCAGTTGAGAAGATATGAAGGAGATGATAAGAAAGAGAAGGAGGAATGTGAGTTTATAGAAGGACGAGAAGGAAGAGAAGGAGGAATGTGCATTCAGATGCATTCATGACAACCAACAAACAAAGAGATTTGATATATATCTACTACATTAATCACAGTAAGCCTTAGCAATTCTAACTAGCCATCACTTCAATTTATCACACAACCATATCCTTACTCTAAACAACACATTAATTACACTCGATTCAATTCTAACCACAAACTACATCAATTCGGTTCTTCAACGAGATGACAGAGTAACACTAACCTTATTTGTGCAGTGTGCTCCTGTCCTCGATGAACCTTGGAACCTTTAGTCGATCTTCAGCTTGATCCTTGTATCTGACAAGAGAATGAATTTATTACACTTCAACCATTAAACCTAGTTATTCCTAACACAACCATAATATTTTACTACCTAAAGCATAGCAAATCAACA
>NC_027756.1:14717264-14720508 GCF_000695525.1 Brassica oleracea var. oleracea | reverse complement strand
TCGGTTTACCTTTCGTTTTGAGGTGAGCCACCGATGGAAAGCTTCGAGGAGATGACCCACCGAGAGACGGATCCGAAGAGTTCCAACAAACTACATAGAAAACAACTGATTAGACCAATAATATACATGATTAAGACATGCATAATCAAGAGGAACACACCGCTTACCTTTCGAGGAGAACCACCAGGAGAGAGAGAGAGAGAACCACAGAGAGAGAGATAGCGACAAAGAGAGACGTCGCCGATAAGAGACACCGAAGGAGACGTCTCTGAGAAGAGCCACCGAAGGAGAGCTCCGTTGCCTCGAGGAGACCCACCGAGAGAGAGAGACAAAGAACCACCGAGAGAGAGAGAGACAGAGAACCACCGAGAGAGAGCCAGAGAGAACCACCGAGAGAGAGCCAGAGAGAGACAGGGACGTCGCCGATAAGAGATCACCGGTTGAGACGTCGCCGCCAAGATCCACCGAAGGAGATGGCGAATCGCCTTTCGTCGATAAAGAGACCTTTCGAGAGAAAGAGAGAGAGAGAGAGAGAGAGAGAGAGAGAGAGAGAGAGTGAGAGAGAGACTTCAACGCGTTTAACGCGTAACCGATCCGACAGCCTATCCAGAGTTGACGCATGGCACTAAGAGGCAACCCTTCACGGCCTTTACGCAAGAGGCATGTCCAAGCTTTCCTTCTTTTTTTTATTTTCTTTTATTTCATTTAGTGCTAAGAGGTGTCATTAAAGACACCGATAAGGATGCTCTTATGTTTTGTGTTGATAAAACCACCAACATAGGTGATGATTGGTTCAACTGTGGCTCTAAAAATTTAGCATTAAAAGTTTAGATGTATGTAAATTGGTTGTAGCTGTAAAGTTGTTACTGTAGATTTTGTTGCAGAGATTTTTGATGTAGTTAAATTTGTTGTAGCTGTAAATTATAGGCTGTAGATATTTTTTAAATAAAATTTGTGAAACTTGTGATGTATATATAAAATAATTATTTTTTTATCAATTAAATAATTTATATTAATATTTTTTTTATAAATTCTCAAAGTTTATTGTTATTTAAAATGTGATATGTAAATAATATATAATTTATTTAAAATATTTCAGTAATTTTTACAACACCCAAAATTGAATTAAATATTTATAGATGTTTTTAATTATGATTATCTAATTTTTTTGATATTATAGATATATTTTTTATTTCAGAGATTCTACAGCATATAAAAGAAAGCTTTAGGTTTTTTACCTAAAATACATTAAAAAAAATTGCTTTAGTTTTTTTGTTGTAGCTTTAAAAATAAATCTAAAGCATGATTGATAAAAGTTTATAGAAACTTGATTTAGGTTTTAACTATTAAAAATAAAGTTACAACATGATTGGTAAAGTTTAGTGATTTAAAAGTAAATAAAGCTAAAGTAAGGAGATAAAGTCCAACCAATTACCCCCATAGTTATATAGCTATAAAAGTGTATTGAATTATAAACCCGCAATTTCCGATGTTGTCAGCAACATAACAAAATCATGTAAATTCTGCAAACAAAACCGGTAGATATGCATCCATACGGACAACAAAAGACGATTGTTTTCTTGCACTGCGTGCAACACTGTCTGCCCTTGAACTCTGCGTCCGCGTTACATGAATGAGCTCTAAGCTATTAAAACTTCTCTTTAAAACTTTTATATGTCTTCTAAGTAACTTGCTAAAGCTAGTCATTCTTCTGGTTCTGAAACCATCTTCACCAACTAAAAACAATCCGTTGCATATATAATAGAAAAATGTTTTAAATTCCTCATACACTCCATTGCCCAAATAAGCACCTCTATCTCTGAATGAAGTGGCGACTGACTCGCTTTTGTATTTTTCGCTCCCATTAAACCATAAAACCTTCTAGTGTACTATACCATCCTTTTCCCGAGTGTACATTCTGATTTTTCCATGATTCATCCGTAAAACACCATCGACCTGGAATATCTGGTGCTATCGCTTGTATCGGTAATCGAATTTGCTCGATTCATTGTGTTACTGAGATCAGCGCCTCAGCCCAAAGTAAAGACTATGATTCTGCCAATTTGAGAATATCTCTAGGATCCATGTCCAAATTAGTAAAAACTTTATTTTTTTTTCATTTCCATATGTACCATAAGATCCATGCAAATTGATGGTCTTTCAATTCCGGAGAAATCTTCCAAAATAAATAATCCATATTCGTAAACAGCGATTGAGTGGGAAAGATGTCCGGATTCAAATGGATTCGTGAGAGTGCCCAAACCTGAACCGCCGATATTGCTTAATATATTTTAACACGTTTTAATATGTTATCTCATGTTCTTAAACATTTTATTTAAATGTTTAATCTATGTGTTTTGTTTTATTTTGATCATTTGGTTACGTGTTATTATCCATTTCTCAAAAAATAATCATTGGATGATGTCAAATTTCAAATCCAACATATTTTCTGATATTAAATTTATGTTTACGGTATTAACATATTAGTTTATGAATGTTGTTGATTTATATAGTTTAAATATATTACTTGTTTAGATATTTGACCATATGCTAGTTTATTTTTCTAGTAGTTAACAATCAGTTTTCTTAATAAAGGTATATTTTTGTAAATGTAATGGTTTTCTAATAAATTTGAAACCAATGATGGTATTGTTAGACAGACCCACAACACTATGGTCCAAGAGGAGCCCAAGACTCATCTTCCTCACTTGCCATCGTCTAAGGTGCTTTTGTCATGTTGCAGAGCTGAAGAGAGGAGTACGGAGAGTCTTATCAGGAACCGTTACACTCCGCTACAATCCTTATGTGCTGGCTAGTTTACTTTATGCTTTTACAGCTGTGTATTCAAATGTGTCTAGATCCTTCATTGGACTCTATATATTACTCTGTAAATCTCTCCAATGGGGTAATAAGAAAGTATTATTCAGTCTAAATCTTGTTTCCAGTTTGTATTCTCATGGTATCAAGAGCCATTTAACCTTAACAGGTGCTTTCAATGGCAGATCCGGTGACTCTCTATCCGTTTCCGAGCAAGGTTCATCTCCTGAGCTCTGTCACTCTCAAGCTCTCCGATAGTAACTATCTACTCTGGAAAACCCAGTTTGAGTCCCTCTTGTCGAGTCAGAAGCTGCTGGGCTTCGTTAATGGCGTTGTAGTGGCTCCGTCAGAGAGGCATTCGGTTCTTCGAGATGCTGAGACTGTGGAAGAGCCAAATCCCCTGTTTGAATCGTGGTTCTGTACTGAC
>NC_027756.1:14702474-14716930 GCF_000695525.1 Brassica oleracea var. oleracea | reverse complement strand
CCAGATGGGGAAGAGTTCAAGATTACAGTTTTTTCAATCAAGTTCGCATGTAGCTTCACCCCTTCATAGGATTCATTGTGACCTATGGGGACCTTCTCCTGTCAGTTCTAGTCAGGGTTTCCGTTTCTATGCAGTTTTCATCGATGATTGTACTAGATTTTCGTGGCTTTATCCACTACATAATAAAGCTGAGTTTTATGGAGTATTCACTGAGTATGTCAAGCTTGTTGAGAATCAGTTTGAGTCTACTATAAAAGAGTTTCAATCTGATGGGGGTGGAGAATTTGTTAATCATCGTATGAAGAAGTTTTTATCAGACAAAGGTATACTGCATAGGATATCATGTCCCTATACTCCAGAGCAGAATGGTCTCGCAGAACGGAAGCATAGGCATTGTGTGGAGCTTGGCTTGTCTATGATGTTCCAATGCCATCTACCGCTTCATCTTTGGGTTGAAGCTTTCTCTACGGCTAATCATATTATCAACCTTTTACCATCAGTGGTGTTGGAGAACATTAGTCCGTTTGAGAAGTTGTACAAGAGCAAGCCTGACTATGAAGTTCTTAGAGTGTTTGGGTCTGCGTGTTTCCCTTGTCTCCGACCTATACAAGCTCACAAGTTTGAACCCAAGTCTCTACAGTGTGTCTTCATGGGTTACAGTAACCAATACAAAGGTTACAGATGTCTATATCCACCTACAGGCAAGATATACATCTCCAGACATGTTATCTTTGATGAAGAGGTGTTCCCATTCAAGGACAACTATAAACATTTGGTACCCAAATATGAGACCAGCTTACTAAGAGCCTGGCAGTTGGCAACAACTTCGGTTGAGGTTCCTAGTGAGCCTGAGCAAATCACTCGATTCTTGACAGCGCCGCCTACTCACCAAGTTCAAATGGAGGCACCTGAGGCTCCTATAATTCCCTCTGATAATGAAGAAGAAGCACCGCACCCACCCATTCAAGTAGCAGTTGAACCACCAGAGGAAAATGCTCAGATGGGAAATCAGCATAAAATGCAGACAAGAAGCAAAGCGGGTGTTCATAAACCCAATATGAGGTATGCCTTGGTAGCCTCAAAGAAGCCAACTGGTCTCCCTAAGAACATTGCTGAAGCAATGAAGCACCCTGGTTGGAATAGAGCAGTGTCAACTGAAATGGAGAATATTCATATGCTGCAAACTTGGTCCTTTGTGCCACCAACAGCAGATATGAACATAATTACAAGTCGCTGGGTTTACACTGAGAAGCTAAATCCAGATGGTACAGTAAAGAGGCTAAGAGTGAGGCTAGTTGGTAAAGGTTTTGAGCAGGAGGAAGGTCATGACTATCTCGAAACGTTCAGTCCCGTGGTTAGAACAGCCACCATTCGTTTGATGTTGCAGATTGCTGTATCAAGGAGCTGGCCAATAAGACAATTAGATGTTACAAGTGCCTTCCTTCATGGAGATCTCCAAGAACCGGTCTACATGTATCAGCCGGAAGGCTTTGTTGATCCAGATCGACCTCAGTATGTCTGCAAGCTTACTAAAGCTCTCTATGGACTCAAACAGGCGCCACGTGTCTGGTTTGATACCTTCAGTAGCTACATCATCGACTATGGCTTCGAATGTAGCAAGTCAGACCCCTCGATGTTCACTTATCACAAATGCGACAAGTCTATGGTCTTGATTTTATATGTTGATGATATGCTGCTTACTGGCAGTGATGAGAGACTACTTCAACAGCTTATTGACTCTCTGTCAGTAAGATTCTCGATGAAAGATATGGGTGTGCCTGAATACTTTCTTGGAATTGAGATGGTGACTCATCAGAAGGGCATCTTTCTGCATCAAAAAGCGTATACAGAGGACATTCTTCGTCAAGCTCAGATGTTTGACTGTAGTCCAATGCCTACACCTCTGCCACAACGCGTTGAGAATCTTGATCCAAGTTCCTTTCCAGAACCAACATACTTTCGAAGCTTGGCTGGTAAGTTGCAGTATCTTACTATCACTCGTCCAGACATACAATTTGCAGCCAATTTCATCTGTCAGAGGATGCACTCACCCACTGTGTCTGATTTTGGATTACTGAAACGCATTATGTGGTATCTGAAAGGAACTTCTGAGCTTGGTCTGCACATCAAAAAGGATCTCACGATGTCTCTTCTAGCCTTTTGCGACAGTGACTGGGCTGGTTGTCAAGACACAAGAAGATCGACGACTGGTTTCTGCACGTTCCTTGGTCCCAATCTTGTGTCATGGTCAGCTAAGAGGCAAGAAACTGTATCTCGGTCTTCAACAGAGGCTGAATATAAAGCACTTGCAGCGACTGCGCAAGAGATAACTTGGTTATCACAGCTGCTTCGTGATCGGCGCATCACTCAGTCTGATGCAACGCTACTTCTCTGTGATAACTTGTCTGCTGTTTACCTCAGCCCCAACCCTGCTCTGCACAAAAGGTCTAAACACTTCGACACAGACTATCATTACATCAGAGAGCAAGTGGCATTGGGGCTGATAGAAACTCGGCACATTCCAGCAAGTCTGCAGGTTGCAGACATCTTCACCAAGTCGTTACCACGTCAGTCCTATGTTGATCTCAGAAGCAAACTTTGTGTGGCCGGACCACCCACCGGACCACCCACCACAAGTTTGAGGGGGGATGTTAGACAGGCCCACAACACTATGGCCCAAGAGGAGCCCAAGACTCATCTTCCTCACTTGCCATCGTCTAAGGTGCTTTTGTCATGTTGCAGAGCTGAAGAGAGGAGTACGGAGAGTCTTATCAGGAACCGTTACACTCCGCTACAATCTTTATGTGCTGGCTAGTTTAATTTATGCTTTTACAGCTGTGTATTCAAATGTGTCTAGATTCTTCATTGGACTCTATATATTACTCTGTAAATCTCTCCAATGGAATAATAAGAAAGTATTATTCAGTCAAAATCTTGTTTCCAGTTTGTATTCTCAGGTATATGATCACAGTACAGTGTACTTGTTGAGTCTTTCTGTCTCTCTTCTCACATAGACGGCACAACTGCATGTGCATAAGGCCACGAAACATTACATATTGACTAACAGAGGTGAGGAGCATTCATTACTGAATTGAACAAATCATTACAAAAATTAACTTTATAAATAAATAAATAAGTTAGAGGTCCGAGGAGCTAGAATGATCAACGTGTGTATGTGTCTGGTTTTTGGTAGTGTAATGGTCTTATAAGATATAGACACACATTACAAACTTATAGTTGTATCTTTTTTCTGGGTCAAACTTATATTAGTATCTTCTTTTTCTATTTATTACTTCAAGAATGACACCAAAATTTAGGTTTCCTTAACCTTCACCTAATCTAATTATATGTATTACAAAAACTTCTGGGACCTTCCTTATTATAAGTAAATGCATACACCAGACTATAATCTTATTAATAGTTGTTAGTTCTTCTGTGATTTTTGCTCTTTCAATTAGCACACGTCCATGAAACAAAATATAAAATGCTAAGGGAGACAACGATTGCGAAATTAGCTTCCATGGTTATCGTATTAATTACCTTCCAAGTGTCTTTACCTTAGCTAGCATGTGCTTGCTAAATCAGAGAATGATTTTGTAATTATGCATATAATTAGTTCTATCGAGGAAAATCACATTAAATATATAAAATTCACTTACGAAACTCCAAACAAATGTGTAATTTATTTCCAAACATCGCCAGAGTTATTTAGCTCGATATATTTTCTTGTATTTGTCTATATTTATACGCATAGTAAATGATCTCAGTACTTCAAAAAGGAAAAAAATTACCAAAAATTCTTAATTCCATAGCACTGACGAAGAGTATTTGAAAACTGTATGTACTTTTGTGATTATAAAATAGAGTAATTTCTAAAGTTTATGTAATATTAGTATTCCATGCTGCTCAATTTTATCGGTTTATAACTTTCTGTGTTTACTTTCTCTATAAATTCTATAATGTGTATCTTTAGTGTCAGTAGTGAATCCTACGTTCCTACTATACTCATTTATCTCTTTCATCCTTTTTTGCTAATCTGAACCATACTATAATGTTTTCCACTATATCTTGATCAGAAATATATATTGAAAAGATGAGAAAATACGAGAGAATGGGTGGAGCAGAGATTCCAGGTACTAAATGAAAGAAAGGGACGGCCGGATGGGGCAGTCTCTATCTCAGTGTACATATTATCTTAGACCTCAAAATAAGTTAAAAAGTAAATGGATGAAGAACATACAAAATTTTATCGCCTTGAGCCCATACCAATTATTTAAATAAATAACATTAGTTACTCCAAATGATCACGGTCCCATAAAATATTCCCATGCAAATTATAAGGGAAAAAAAACAGAAAATTTTGAAATCCATTTAATTAGAACTATTTTTATCCCCCAGACGCAAATAAAACTGATATTATGATTGATCAGGAGATGTTTCATGTGCTTATAACAAATCGAGATGGAAGACATAAGATAATGGCATGATCGGTGGGAATAAGATTTCATTACTGTTGTTATGAAAATATGGGCTTCTCGGCAACATGGATAAACTTGATAATACGATGTATAACATGTGTCAAGTATCATGTTCTGATGAATGGCCAAACCAGAAGTAACATTGTACCAAAGAGGGCATTGCGTCAAGAAGATTATTTGTCTATTTTCATATTTATTTATGCACAAAAGCACTCGTTAGCATTCTTAATCATGAAGATAATGGGATTCACGTGTCACGTGCTAGCCCTCTGATGTAACACCTTATTTTTGCTGATGATAACTTTTTGTTTTGTAAGACGGAGCCTCATGAATGTGATGAAGTAATGAAAGCAGTTTAGATTTATGGAAAGGCATTGGAACAGTGAATTAATTTTGAAAATTCTTATCTACTCTTTAGTAAGAGAGTGTCTGCTTATGTAAAAAAAACAATCAAAACCTCTTTGGGAATTGATAATGAAGGCGGGATGGGGTCTTACTTGGGAATTCGAGAGGATATTAGTGGGTCTAAGTGTAAATTCTTTGCGTTTCTAAAAGATAGATTACAAAATAGAGTTAATGGATGGTATGCACATGGTTATCAAGAGGAGGGAAGGGAATTCTGATAACATCTATCTCATTACCCCTTCCAACCTATGTCATGTCCAGATTTCTACTAGCGAAAAGCTAGCGAATGCTATTGCTCGATTCTGGTGGAGCTCTAATCGATTTAAGAGGGAGATTCATTTGGCTAAAAGGGAAAAAAATTCATAATTCAAAACAGGAAAATGGTCTTGGTTTCTGTATAATTCATGATTTTAATATGAAATTATTGGAACAATACTGGCGTCTGATAGAATTTACAGATTCTCTTCTTACAAAGGTACTACAAGGGAAGTATTACAGACTTAGTTCGCCTCTGCGATCAGGTGCTATTGATAGTTTTTCTTATGTTTGGAGAAGTTTATAGGAAATATAACAATTACTGGCATTAAGTATCAGATAAAAGGCTACTATAGTTTTGAGATTAGAGCCTAGAAGATCCATGGATTCTAAAATTTCCAGCGAGGCATGCTAGACAATGTGCTCCAGTAATTCATCAATAAATGACGATGGTGCCTTCATTCATGGTGGCCTGGAGAGGGAGATATGGAGATTCTGGAGAACATGCATTGTCGTATCAGACGATATACCACTGATTAAGAGTCAGGTAGGAAGCTAATTCGCTTGAGGGGATCAGTTCTGTTGGAGTTATACAAAGACTGGGTAATATACCGTAATATCATGATATTTGGTGGCTAGTTAGGAATATCCTAGTTACTGAATTTGAAGTAATGATAACTCTGAATTTGAAGTAATGGTAACTGAGTCTAGCGTCACGAAGCTTCAAACCTTTGCTTGGAAGATCAATGTTCTTCATAAGATACACCATCTTATATGGAAGATCGTAACATCATTTAGCCGTAACAGAAAATATGACACGTCGTCGTATGCGATGTGATAATCATTGTTCCGATGATGGAAGGTAGATGAATCAATAAACTATGCTAGTTTCGAGTGTCTCTTAGCTATACATACTTGGGCAATGTCATCTACACCATCATGCCCATCGATTTTTACAATTTCCAGTGTTTACACTAAATTGGAATATCTATAATGGCAGAGAAGACCCAGAGTTGGATAGAGCCATAAATGATAACTTATTTAAAAGAATCACAAGAGATCCCCTAGAATTAGTAAGGGGAAGGTGAATGTTAGACATAGATCAAATATAATGCAAAGAAAATATATGGAGATTATAATAGCAAGGGAAATAGTGAATGTCATTTAGATAACATTATATAATGTTAGGTTATAAAATAATATCTAATTCATGAATTAATTAATAAATATACATTACATAAAATGTTTTTCAAATATACACTTTGTATTTAGCTAAATATAAAATAATTAGAAAATTTATATTTTTTATTTTATACAATTTTAAATACATATTAGCATCTTCATACCTGGTTTTTTAATACTAAGTTTTTACTTTCTATTTTTACATGAGTTACATTAACTAATCAAAATTATTAAAAAAAATATATTGAGCCTGAATCAAATTAAATATGAATTTTCTGACTATTAAACAATTTCTAGGTCTACTATCTCAATCAAACAACAAATCTAAAACCCAAACTAAAACTTATCCGGATTGAAAATATACATGATTGTTTTATGCCTCTATATTATTAGTTTATTTTTATAAATCAACTATTAATTTATTTTTATAAATCAATTATTAGTTTATTTTGTACCATTAAATAAATTTCACAAATTAAATATTATTCTGCAATATATTTTTATTCTGCATTATTTATTCTAAGAAATCACACTTAATTTACATAATATGTGAACCTATACTGTACCGCATTTTTACACTGTTTATATATTAAATAGTCTGTTACGATTCTCGGACCCTAAAATCTTCAATAAAAAACTAGTATTTACGTTCTAAGAAAAATGTTTCAATTTGCGAGAAAACAGAGGATACCGTAACTCTATTTCTATCATAGCACAAAAAAAATTTGGTTATACTTTTTTCCTTTTTGGTCAAAATATTTATTGGTTATACAACGTGAGAAAATACTGTAAATTACATACACATTATTTACATTTATATATGTTACATATTTCTCTGTGTGTGTCACAACTGAAATTTCTTATACTACTGAGGTGCTTACGTCATCTCCTACAGAGTTTGTCCCTAGGTCTGCTATGGCATCTTACCGTGTCGGAAATATTACAATTGTTTCTCAAGAACAAGAAATAATACACATACATAGAGCATATTAATAGCAATTAAACATGGAATTTTTTTGTGATAACATACATGGCACTATACCTTCTTTATTAAGAAATTTTAATCTAACTAAATTCTAATATGCGCTTTAAAAACATGAAAATGTCTTTTTTAACAAAATCTAATTTAATAAAAATAAATATTTATTTTTGGTATATATAATAATATGGAGTATAATTTTATTACTTCGTATGTATATTAAATATAAAAATTAAATGAAATATTGTTTTATTTTATTTTTAACCAGTATTACAAATTCTCGTAATGAACCGTTATAAATCTATGTATTTTATTTAAAGCTTTGATATATAAAAAAAATTGTTATAAATTTTATTTACTGTCAATTTATTGATTTTAGCATCTTATTTATATACAGTCTTTAATTTATATGAAGAAATTAGTTTCTTTTATAAATTATTTGAGTATTTTTAGCATGTTTTTTAGTATTTAGTTTTTATAAATTATTTGAGTATTTTAATCAATTTTTACTTTATCAAATAATTTTATAAGATTAGTAAAAAAATATTAAAAAGTAAGACCTAATGTTTATATGTTTCAATGCAAGTTTAGTTATTATATTGTTTGAAAACATGATTAATAGTATAATGATGTTTTACATAATTAACTTTAATGAGTTTTTTATTAATTATTATTGAAATTTATGTAATATTACATATGAGTTAGGTCCAATGTAATGTTTATGTTTTAATAAAATAAATAAAAGAAAACATAATATATTTAGGTTGTACGATTCTAGATTGCTAATTAATACTTACCTGGCTACCTCCCGTTAGATACGTATCAATGTAATGCTGAAAAGCGGGTCGAGCGCGCCTTGCTGCGGATAGAGTCACAGTTTTTATTAAAAAAAATTGACTAATTTTATTCAATTTTTTTTTTTGGTAAAAAAAAAAAAAGGTGTTTTCACCTCTTTGCCGGGAACCCAAGCATTGTAAATAGTCATTTCCAACGCGAATCGAACCTGGGTGGCAGAAGTTACAGCCGCAACCCCTTTGATATGTCTTTGATATGTCTATATGATGCCGAACGACCTGTAACTCACTTTTTTGAGAAAGAATTTACGAGTAATTCATATTTTCTATAATCGTTTTATTTTCGTTGCTTATAAAAAACTGATTTCTATTAAAAGAAAACAGATCAATCCAATCGAGTCATCTGCTAAAAACCACTCAAACCATGCTAAGTGAATCGAAGCCAACTATTTAGGGACTTTAATATCATATAGTGCAGCATTTGGATTCACTTTGAATTAAATACTATGCATTGCAACTTATAGATTATTCAAGAACTCAGATATATACATTAACATATACATATAATTAAAAAAAATGGCTTACCAGGGGAAGAAGCAAGGAGAGAGCTAGTAGATGTTGCAATGTGTGTCCCTATCTAGAAAATCTAAGAGGTGTAGACAAATTGCTAGACCTATGAACATTAAAGACTATGCATGTGAACCATGAGGAGTCTGCTTGCTAGATACCAACTCGAATAACATAATATCTAGGTGAAGGGTATCTCATAAACATAACTTAGCTAGTTGCATATAATTTAGTTACTTAATTATTTAAAATTGAGAAACATTAAATCAATGAGAAATTGTAATATTTTACAAAAGCAATTTATGAATTTTCAAACGTTTATCATTTAAAATCGACCAACTATCTATGTTTATTCTACTTTTATATGTTGATTTTAATTTCAATTTGATTTTAGGATTTTCCATTTTAAATGTATAATATTTTAGTTAACCACACAAACATTAAAAATATAATTTTTAAAAATCATTAAAATATAAATTAAATATGACTCAACAGCTATCAAAATATTATTAAATATAGTTAGCTATACAATATTAAGTAAAATTAATGTATCAAATATATTATATTTTAAAAGACCAAACATTCTATAAAACATCATATAACTCAAAATATATGGAGTACTTTTCGACAAAAAAGTAATATATATATATATATATATATATATATATATATATATATAGAGTACGTAATAAATTTCTTAGTACCATATTGATGTTATAAAATTAGAGTACGTATATTATATTTAATTTATCATATGTAAATCCATTTTTTTTTGCTTAAATGTAAATACAAAATTTTATTAGCATTTGGTTAACATATATCTGAAAATTTTAAAAGTGTCAAAGTTTTCATTCTTTTCTTTCTAAAAAATATTTTTGTGTCTTTCTGATTTTTTTTTAATATTCACTAATAAAATATTAACATAATTTATATTTGTAATTCCAATATTAAATATGATTCATTCTGTTAAAAAATAGATGATGTTCTGGTTGAAAGCACAAGAGTTAATACATATTTGTTTCTAAACTGTAACATAAAAAATATAAATAAAATTTATTCAGCCAATCATCAAAAAAATATAACATTATTGGTCACACAGTTTTAATAAAATTAAGATTATTATAAAATATCAAAACATAATGTATTTTGAAACATCTAAAACTTCTTAAAACATCGGTTATTTTTGAATGGAAGAAGTAGTATAATTTTTTTTGCTAGAATGCCTACTTGGAAATTATCAAGACTTATGTTTTAAATCATTTCCCCTAAAATATTATGAGAAGTTGAACCAAAATATGTTTAAATATAATTAGAGGACTTAGATTCTTTAGGTAAAATCACTAGAGAACCTAGAGCATGATTAACTCTGGTCTTTTAGGCGGAGTTGTTAATTCATGATTTGATATTTATTTTTTTACATTTTTCGGCTAAGAGACAATTCTTATATCTCTTATTTAATAGAGGGTTCTTAGCTTTTTTTAGTTAAAATCTAAAAAAAACTAAGAACCGTCTTTTACCCGAAGTTAAAAACTCCAATTATGAGATTTGGGTTAATCATGGTCTTAGTATATTGAAAATAAGAGGAGTAAAGGTCGAAAGAATGGTCAAAGACAAGAGCATAATGGTCTGCCCAAAAACACTTTCTTGGTGTCAGCCTCAGAGCTGAATTGAAAGCACTGAAATCTCCTTTTAGTCATCATGTCTTTTTCCTCTATTTATTTTCATTTTTCTGCCTATTTTTCTAACAATTTCCACAATTTTAATTAATTGTTATATCCGTATAGAGAGAGATGTATGGTAAATTAAATGAAGCATCTACTTCTACTCCTAAACCTAGCTACGTGGGCACACGATCTTCGTACCAGAATGATTAAAGTTTACAAAGTACACTTTTTTTTGTTTTCTCTTTTCTTTATTTGGATTCAGTATATGCCTACGTTTAAGATAACTAATTTTAATTAAAAATGGATTTATTTGTTAAGTAGATAATTGGCTATGATGTAATGTAATAACAGAAATTTTGTTATGAAAAATAATTTGTGTTAAAGAAAGGGGAAATAGGGAATCACATTATTGTATTATTTCATAGGTAAATAAGTATATATATATATATAGAAATATAATGGAAAACCCATAATTAAGAAAGAAAAGTGTGCAGTGAGCATTAACTGCCCTTCATTAGCACATCATTTGAGTTCTTGAAATAATGTAATCCAGTATGATGTAGTACCTTCTCAAAAGTCAAAACTAGTAGTCATAAACGTCTTGATAATGATTCATTTTGATCATTCTCTTTAATTTTTAATGTCATCGACCCATTGTAAAATACTTTGGAAGGATATCATTTCATCTTTGTAGTTATAAAATCCTATTTAAAATTCAATCATTTATGTATTCTTTGTTGTTCGGTTAAATTCTTACCATAGAAAGTTTCACTAAGATAAAAAAAACATTTAAAAACAGTACAATGTCTAAATCATTACATTTGTCCCATTGGACGCATCATTTAAAAAAAAAAAGTATATGTGTGTGTGTTTATTTATATGTGTGTTTTACCAGTTTCTAACATATGTTTTTAGTCTTTTATCGAATCAAAATATGTGTTTCAGATTATTTTAATTATTTATCCGTTGATACACCATAAAGTATAGAGAAATCAACCAACAAAAATGAGAACAAAAGAGGTTAAACTGAATGCAAAATGACAATTGAAAATGCAGAACAATGCTATCAAAAGCTTTCGATATATCCACCTGTAGACAGCCTTTAGTAATTCTTCCCCTTTTATGAAAGTCAGCGACCAACTCAGATGCAAGAAGAACATTATCTCCAAGAGCTCGGCCTTTCACAAACCCCACTTGGTTCCTTTGAACTGTATCTTGAATAATAGTCTTCAGCCTTGCAGATAAGATCCTTGAGATTATTTTGTAGACTGTGTTGCATAGCGAGACAGGTCTGAAGTCGGACAAGGATGACGCTCCAGTTGTCTTTGGAATCAAAGAGATCACTGTTGCATTTGTTTGTCTAGGCATAGAGGAAGTAAGAAAGAAGCTCCTTACTGCCGCAGTTAAATCCCTTCCCACCAGATCCCAAGATGAGATGAAGAATTCAGAAGAGAATCCGTCTGGCCCCGGTGCTTTACACTTAGGTAAAGACAAAACAATATCTCTGATCTCCTCTGCAGAAGGTATTGCCACTAGAATATCAGTTCTGGAGGAGTCATGGCGATATGGATGTATTGCCCGTATATAGTCGATTGTGTAGGGAATGACTGCCACATTGGATCTTCCTTGTAGATAGGTGTAGAACCGTATGACCATATTCTTCAGTTCCTGTCTATCAAACACTCTTCTATTATTCACATCAGTTAGGAAATGTATAACATTCCTACCCAGGCTTGCTTTGACAGACTTGTGAAAAAAAGCCGTGTTCAGATCACCCTTCGTCTCCCATCTAACCCTGGACTTAAGCTTGAAGAAATTTTGTTCAGCAGCTGCTAGGAGAAGCCAGGAGTCTCTTGCACTTGCTTCAGCTTGAAACAGATGCGGAGAAGGGGTCGTTAAAATCTGAGTTTGAATTTCCTGGAGTTTCTCAAGAGCTTCTTTGGTTCTCTTTTCGATGTTGCTGAAGCCAGTTCTGTTTATCCCTTTGCAGCATATCTTTGCTGCTCGGAGCTTCTGATAAAGAGATACCATAGGAGGAGAGGATGAGACCGGCAGTGTCCAGGCTAACTTCATCAGATCATTGTTGTCCGGGTGAGAAGTGAAGAATGTGAAGAAGGTAAATCTGACATTCCTTCGAGGAGGTTCATTGCCACATTGAACAATGCAAGGAGAGTGGTCTGATGATCCTGGCGGGTCGAAGATTGCTAGGGAATTGGGAAACTTTTCCAGCCAAGCCTCATTGATAAGAGCTCTGTCCAATTTTCTAGATCGGGGGCTTGAAGGGCTTTTGTTAGACCAAGTATAGAAACATCCCCTGAAGGCTAGATCAAAGATCTCACTCTCATGAAGACATTCCTGTAAATCTCTCATACCTCCAATCGACAAATCCGAAGGGTGCAAGGAGTAAGCCTCTGATACTGCCAATACGTGATTAAAGTCACCGATCACAAGCAGATGAGAATTCTGGATAATAGTTGAATTGAAAAATCTGTTTGATTGATGTCCATAGAGGCATCCGGTCACCTCGTTCATTGAAAGCATAGACAAAACAAACGGAGATGTGTTGTTGGGTAGCTGGATCAAAAACCCCACAAACCATGATCTGCGGAGAGCGGAAGTAGACAGCAACAGATAGTGAGGGATTCCAAACCACAACTATGCGACCATTCTCAGCATGAGGGCTGTGGTTTGAGTCAAATTTCCATCCTGGTAGAGTAGAGGTTATTAGAGATGTTAAAACATCTTGCTTCACATGAGTTTCCAAAAAAGCGCCAAACATAGGGCGGTTTGTACGTATCCAATTTTGAACATCCGATTTCCTAGTATTGCCATTTAGGCCTCTGATATTCCAACAAAAACACTTCATAAGAAGGACAAAAAGGTGGTAACGAAGCACTAAGCTTCCAAAATAGGAGGAGACTTCTCGTTGGGTGAAGCCTCCCGCTGAAACACGGTTGGAATATCTGAGGTCGAGGAAGAAACGTCCAAGTTATTGCAAAGTTTTAGCATTGCTTGGCGTTGATGTTGTCTGACCCTCCTGCGGTCCTTGGCAGTTGAGAATGGAGGCAACTCAGCTTCTGCAGCAGCAATACGTTTCCTGAGTATCGATTGGGCCGCACTTATAAGCTCTTCTTCTGAATCGAATTGAGCATAAGTGACTGGTCTGACCGATGAAGTGTTGGTCCTAACTCGAGCGGGTGGAGTTCAGTGCACTACAGGGGGAGCCACTGGCTGATCGCGGAGAAGAGGCTCCAAATTTTGAGTTTGGCAAGCTTGTGGATCTTGTAATTTTCTTCTGTTCAACTTGCGAAGAAGACCTTGCAGTTAAAGTTGGCGCATCCTTAGAAAAAGTTTTGGAAACTGAAGGGACTATAGGAACAACAACAGCCCGAGCAGAGGTTGAAGACTGTGCTACGGTGTTGAATTTTTTTATTTTACTACTATATTCCACCAAACCTCTTCTGGACAGTGAACTTTTTTATTTTACTACTCTATTCCGTGTTGTTAAATAAATAACAGAAATACACATATACATTACTTACATTTTGACATAAATTAAATAATCAAATTAATATAGAGATACATATTTAATAATAAACCAGATGAAGACTTGCGTTTTGCTGTGCGGGATGAATATATATATATATGCAAAATATAATTTATAATGATGGAATAATCAATTAGTATTGTTTAATTACTGTTTTTCCTTAAACATAATTCATACCAAAATAAAAGAACACCGTAATATAGTTTAATGTCGGCCAAGTTAACTTAATACTAGACAAATTTTTAATTCGATTACACAGTGATATATGGTGTTTTTCACATCATTGTATAGGTGTTTTCGTATTGATTCGAGTCCTTAATCCGTGTCAGTCTAGTCCTTTTTGATCTTTTACAGGTCTGGAGTTGGTAGAAGAATGAAGAGTGTGTGCTTGAAGAGAAGCTGTCCTTTTGGAGCATTTTGCGGAGAACACTCAAGACGAACAGTCCCGAGACTGTCCGCAAGCAGAACAAGCAGACGGAGTGATCCCGAGGTTGTTCCCGACAAATAAGGAATCTTCTATTTTCGGGAATTAAGGCCCTGTTGCCCTAATATCTTTTCTACCTATTGGCGCCTCCATATAAAGAC
>NC_027756.1:14696750-14702095 GCF_000695525.1 Brassica oleracea var. oleracea | reverse complement strand
GAGTTCTAGAAAGCACTGCATCGCGCTTGAATAATTGTTTGGCTCTCGCTCAACACCCAATGAAATACCCTAGGCTAGCTTCTTGTTAAATTAAATCAAACTCTAGTTTACTTGTTTTCCGCGTCACCAATTGAATTGAAAACCATTTTCTTCTTAGCTTGTCATTGAAATTTATAAGAGTAAAGTGTAGACTGGTCCTCTGGATTGAATCTAAAGTACTATAATCACAACTGTTAACTTGGCAGTAGCAAAGATTCATATTTAGTGTATCACAGAGGGTGAACACTTAGGAAAAGAAAAAAGAAAAAGCAAAATTGGTAAAACTTCAAAACTAAATTGCAACAGCTTATTATATTGAAAGAAAAAAACTTAGATCAAGCGAGTACTTCATGTCCGTCATCAATAGGCGCGGACTGGAAACATGAAACATACATCTCTTAGTATAAGTTTAACTAGAGTTTGACATGCGCGGGTATGTGTTTGTTTTTTATATTTATTTAATTTGAAGTTTATAATAATCATTTTAAACATATTTTTTATAGTGTTATATCAACATAATCAGTCCTTTTCAATATTATTTAATATACATTTGCTAATTTTTTTGAATATTAACTTTGTCATTACTTGTTAACCTAAAATTATTTAAAATTAAAATATTAATAGTAGTAATTATATATTAATTTAGTTTATTACGTGATTCTGGAAGATCAATCTTAAAGTTAGCATATGCGTGTTTTTTGGTGTGATATTGAGTAACAGCGTGATCTTTGGTTGACAAAACGGTTTATTTTCAAAAATCTACGTATATTTTTAAGAACATTTATAAATTTAGTACCGAAAGGTATTTGGTATGGCCGGTTCAATTTATTTTATCCATTCGCGGTTTTTTTTAATAATTAGAGATTGTAATTTGTGCACCATTCGTAGGCCAAGAGAAAGTAGAAGTGGTCATTCCGTAGGGAAGAAGAAAAGTCCAATACAAGTTCATGTTCGGTGCAACACAATGTTTATAAAATATTGCTACGATTAAATGGATGTTCGGTTTCAAAACTATGTTCTTAGACTATGAATAAAACCAAATGGAAATATTGATAATGAAGTGAATCTCAGCGAACTGGTTTTGAAACGTGATACACATATGAAATACAAAATGGTAAATATATCACATAATAGTACAGTCGGTTTTGGAAGTTATTTAAGGGTAAGTATCGTGAATTTATTGTTGTGGTTTAGGAATATTATAAAACTACAGTTTATTAAGATAGTGGCATAGAAATGTAAATAATAGGAAAAAACTAGGGTTAATTCAATTTTGTACTCCTATTTTAATAGATTAGATGTATGTAAGTAAACATTATAGCTCATACGTACGGTGACATTTTCATTTATGTTTACTTCTTTTTGAAGGCTTCTATCTTTGTAATTTCAGGGTCAACATAAATTTAAAACATTCAAAGCCACCAGCTTAAAGAAATAAAAGCATGCAGGTTGCTTAAACCAACTTTCTAATGTAGTAAAGCAGAAATTGTTTAAAAGCTATATGTATTTGTCACCTTCTCGCCACTCAATTTGTCAAAATTTTAAAACACCCAGTACAACATTAGGATCCGTGGAGGATCAAAAATATTCATGACAAAAATTCAGTAATTGAATTCACTGAGGTCATTGTTTGATGGTTTGCACAGGAATGCTTTGAATTAGTTTGGAAATGAAGTGGAAGTCGTTTACATAGTTAAGGTTATATATACTCAATGAAGGGTTTTCACACATAATAATTATGGAGCATTGTGTATACACCCCTAAAACAGAAATACATTTAATATTTAACCCTGATTTTTTCTTAATATTTACAAGAGATTGCCACTGAGTTTGAATGAGTCTTTGCTTCCTTCATTAAATGTGTTTGGTTAATTTAATTACAATCCATTATGAAACCCTACTTAGCTAAAATCCTCTAAAACACATGATGGGTTTGTTCCAATTAGTAATTGATTTTATTTTTCAAATATAAACCGCCAATAAGGCTAACATTACCAATACAAAAAATCCCTATTCGAAAACGTGGGGGCGTAGCCGGTTAGTCGGACGAGTAGGCGGGGGTTGGAGCATGACCGTGGCGATATGGAGCAAATCGGAGGACCAAGGCGGGAAGCCGAGTTTTCGACGGAGAGTCCACGTAATAGTGAAACGCGGCGACTATTTTCAACTTGTTTTTGTAACTAAATTCCATTTTTTTCGAATCTAACCTAAATCTATGAATTGTTAAGCAAAACGAATACAAAACTGGAGAAAAGAGTGAAAGATCTGAGAAAAAAAAATGGAGGATGCCATTTCTGAGCAAGAAAGCTCGTAGGTTAAGAGAGAAGACGACAAAATAAATTACAAAGTTGCCCTTCACTTAGAAGAAAGAAAAATAAAAGAAAAGCAGGTATGCACGGGCTTCGAACTTGGGTTAATTAAGGTATGGCACTCGGACTTACCAACTAAGCTAACTAATCCTATTGTACCTTTCTTTCATATTTAATATTTATACATATATAAACGTAAAACTAATCCCTGCGTATATCCCGATTACTCCCCGATTTTTCACTAACTCGCTAGACCCATACCGACCGCCCGACTAACGCTTAGTGTAGTTCCGAACAAGGCCAAAAATCAATGTATTGGTATTCATTTGAAAATAAATGAACATTAACTATCTTACCAATGCATTGGCTAAGATATCAATCACTTCTCCAAGTAACACTGCTCATAAATAACTGTCATCAGTAGTGGAAAATTTGAGGTAGAGGGTATGGGGAATACTTCAATTGCCAGAGACATAGCCAAGAGTGTGTTGCGGGATGGTCGTTATCAGTCATATTTGGCACTTGGAGGGCCGGTGTGGCTACATGATTGTCTTCTCAGAGAATCAAATGGAAACAACTAGTGTATCCTTTCCCTTAAAAATGATGTTGTTATCCTCTCATGCCTTGCAAGTGTTGCAAATTTTTCTATCTTTGTTTTTTTGTTTCCAAACCTTTTTGGTTATGATTATTCACAGATGTTAAAAAAAACTATCTTACCAAAAAATTCCTAAAAGATCGACAATCACTTAAAGGTAAATATTGTTAGTGTATTTGGTAGGATTTATTTAGAAACAGAATATTACATTATACTTATCCTTTTAGAAAAAATATTTTAAAACTAATTTAGTTACCATATTTCACTCTTCTTGCGATGTAAACAAATAATAGGATTGATTATCATATATGTACTTGCGAATTTATCTATTTAAAAATGAAATATTTCCTTCTGCTTAATCTTTGGAGCAACAATATCATCTTTTTAAACTTAGATTTTACTTTCATCTATATATACTACACATCCGTTTCTTCTCTACCCTTTCGCAAATCATAGATATGATAAATAAAACACCAAAAATATGGCTCTTCTTAAAGATGTCATTGATTTAAATAACATATTCAATTTGTTTTCAATGAATAAAATTAAGAGTCAATTGGTTTATAATACAAATAGAACATGGATATTAGCAATCTAAAACTTTGGTGTCTAGCAATCAAGGCAACATCCTCTGGGATTTAGGATATTTACCTAATTAGGGAGAAAGTTTTGTGTACTGGTGAAATTTCTGTAAAATTAAATATTAAATCATTTTTAACATAAAATATTAAAATGTATAATCCATTTATAATATATACTCCATCTGTATATGAAAAATTTGATGTTCAAACATCTTCGCACATTAAATAAAATTGTTTATCATTTTTTTTTGGTTTTACACTTTTACCAATAAAGTACATGAATAACATATATCAATTTTTCTATACAAAAGTACATAGTCCATAAATTATATATATAACTTGTTTCAAAACTCAATGTATTAGGGTATAAGTATAATATAAAATTAACATTAAAAATTAAATAATTATTATATGACTATCATATCTCTTTCCTAAAAAATACATTCAATACAAAAAATTGTTTAGTAATGTCTTAAAATAGTATATAATCAGAAATAAAACAACATTCACGGAAATATGAGACAATATTTATTGTTTAAGATAATAATTAAATTAGTTCGATCAAATCCGTAATAAAATTATTGTGTTCAAAATACATATTAAACAAGTATTTAATATTGATAATTTAAAAATTATATATTAAATCATATTAAACGAATTAAACAATATAAAGCTAAATATAATATATGTGCGAGCGCACGAGTCAAAATCTAATTGACTTTTAAATTGGAAATACATTTATCGCAACGTGATAGTTTAGAAAATTCGTATTATTAGGGAATTCAACAATTAATATGAACTCTTTAGCATTGACTTCATATGAAACTGAGAATACATTTTAAATAAGATGTTCCAATTAGGTTAGTCACTTATATACATAACGTAGGTATTAACCGAAATATATTCATTATTTAATAATTATTTTCTATTTCAAAGTGCCATAAATTATGTGTACTCTTCCTTCAAAAAAAAAATATATAAAGAAAAATTATGTGTACTCTTTTTGTTATATTAGTGACCAAACTTGTGAATCACGTTTGGGTATAACGAAACCGGTTTATCTTCTTTCATATCGGTCAACAGAAACTGATGACATCAAAGTAAAATCTTGGGTGTAATGAAACCGATTAGCTATATATTCAACGTGATGAATTTGAAAAATAAATGGATCGGGTCAAAGTTTAGTCAACGTATATCAACATTCCTTGATCTTGTTCCCATAGATTTTGATATATATATATATCAACTATATTATCATATACCAAGCGACATTCATCGTCATTTCTAAATTTTCATATAGCAAGCAAAATGCATCTTAGCGGCGATCTTAGTATGTTCAACGTGATATATTTGGGGGATCATCGTCATTTATAAATTTTCATATGGCAAGATAATTTTTTCATATAGCAAGCAAAATGCATCGTCATTTCTAGCACAATAATGTGTGTGAACTTTACAAAAACGTGATCAAGCTTGGCAATGTACACTGAGTAGAAGATATAGTGAGATGAAAAATCATAAATATATATGGGAAAGATGTTTTTCCGCGATTTTTAAGTGAATGGTATTGTATGTAATTGTTCTATAAAATTAAGGGTAATTAAAAAGGTACGTGAAAAACCACAGGGTGGTGGGCTAGTGGTCTTGAGACAGTTTCTCCGCCAATACGGATCCGATTTCGTAACCCCCTGTGGCCACCCGGGCCCTCCCTGATAATTCATGGGGTGGAAATTACGTGGCTGCTGCGGGCCTCGTGGGATTAGTCGGTTGACCTCGGTCGACGGATTCCCACGGATATCAAAAAAAAAAAAAAAAAAAAGG
>NC_027756.1:14679745-14696504 GCF_000695525.1 Brassica oleracea var. oleracea | reverse complement strand
AAAAAAAAAAAAAAAAAAAAAAAAAAAAAAAAAAAAAAAAAAAAAAAGGTATGTGAGAAAGTTTGTGGTGATGATAGCGAAGTATAATGGCAATTATGTGAATAACTTACCATTTTAATGTTACTTCTTAAACAAATAATATATAAAGGATATCTATTTTTTTTATTGCAAAACATGTCCAAATTATAGCGTTAATTTGGCTTCCGAATGATTCATGAGTTCAATCTGGCGCTTCTGGCTAAACAACTATGGAGACTAGTACAGTTCCCTGATTCTCTTGTCGCTCGAGTTTTACGGGGAAGATATTATAGATTGAGTTCTCCCTTGAGAGCAAACGCTGTGATCAGCCCATCCTATGTGTGGACTAGCATTTCTGCTGCAAGAAAATTGCTATTACTGGGAATTAGACAGAAGATTCATTCAGGCTATGAAGTTAAGGTATGGGAGGATCCATGGATCCCATCGACCCTCGCGAGGCCAGCTGTCCCCATAGCGCCTGTGATGCATCCTAATATGAGAGTAAGCGATCTTATTGATCAGGGAGTAAAGGAATGGGATGTGGGACTATTGGAGAATTATGTTCATCCTGAGGATATACCATTCATAAGGAGCTTGGCAATAAGTTCAACTCATCGTCGTGATACCTTCTGCTGGGACTTTACAAGAAATGGCCAATACACGGTCAAATCTGGATATTGGGTGGCTCATAATTTATTAAAGGTAGCGGAGGAAAAGGATGTTTTAGAGCCAAGTATTACAAAGCTCCAAGCCTTTGCGTGGAAATTGAAGGCTCCTACGAAGATATGTCATCTTATATGGCAGTTGTTAAAGACGTAATATGAGGTGCGATAATTATTGCCCAAGATGTGGAGAAGTGGAGGAGACCGTTACACATGCAATTTTTGAATGCCCACCAGCTCTTCAAGTGTGGTCTCTATCATCTACTCCGACAGGCCCAAATATTTTTCCGCTTTCGAGCGTCTACGCAAATATGGATTATCTATTCTGGAGGAAGAATAGTATCATTGGGCCAGAGCAAGATAGGGATCCATATCCCTGGATAATATGGTACATTTGGAAAGCTAGGAATGAAAAGCTCTTCAGGGGAATAGATAGAGATCCATTGGATCTAGTTAGACATGCAGAGAGTGAATGTCACGCTTGGTTTGATGCTAATGAAGTGGTACAACTTGTGGCACACGATAATATAAATGAGGAACCCCAAGTCGTACGCTTGGGAAATATTTGCTTGTTAGATGGATCTTGGACATCTTCTGCTAACTTTAGTGGAAGCGGATGGGCATGGATGGATAGTTCAGGGAACACTCAACTTATGGGAACAAGGAACCTTCCCCGACGCGAATCAGCCTTACACTCGGAAGTAGAAGCACTGCGGTGGGCGATGGAGAATATGCTACAATATTCGAACTGCCAAAGCTTTGGGACAGACTGTAAGGAACTAATTGCAATGGTAAAGGACCCTCAGGCGTGGCCAAGTTTTTCGACAGAATTAGAAAGGATAGGGACGCTATAGATATGCTTCCCAGCATTCAAAATCTCTCACGTTCCACGGACGCACAATCGGACTGCTGATTTTTTGGCTAAGACTGCTAGATCTTTTCATAGGGAGTTACATTTTGTTGGTTGTTCTATTCCGGTTTGGTTACCCAGACCACCTCAAGTTTGAGTAATATAATGGCCTTTTGACGTCAAAAAAAAAAAAAAAAAAAAAACGCAACCACGGGTCTGCTTTGCCTTGGTGAAATGTTTTTTAATGTGGAATTCGTTATGTAGTCATTTTGATTAATATCAGTAGAGGTTGAAAAATATATATCACTGTGTAAATACTCCCTCTGTTTTGAACCTTTATAAACTCATAAATAATTGACATAAAAGGTATCAGGTCTGCTTGCAGGTTTCCAAGCGTTAGGAAATTATGTGACTTTTTACTTAAGAAATAAAAGTAAAGAAAAACAAGAATAAAATGACGTTAGGTAAATAATTTAATTTCTTATCTCCATCCAAAGTATAATAAAATAAATAAAATGATAAAGAATAAAAAAGATGCTTTGGGGGATGGATCTAAGCTTGCTATTTAAAGGAGGATAGATGGTGAGGGTTTTCTATCTTCTTCAATGTAAAGAAAGTCTTTACACGCCAAACAAAAACAAAGAGAAAAGAACCAAGGAAATAAAACTTTTGAAAATTAAGAATAAATGGAAGAACATCTAAATCCATTAGCTGTGACTCATCTTCTTCAACACACACTAAGAAGCCTATGTATTCACGAGAATTCACAATGGGTTTATGCAGTTTTTTGGCGGATCTTGCCCAGAAACTATCCTCCTCCCAAGTAAGCTTATGATAAAAATTAACCGTATACACATAGAACAAGTCTAAAACTCTTGTTTTTCGGTACAAAAAAAGTTTCCACTTTCTTGTTAGTCTTTTTATTTGCTGTTATTCTAGAGCTTGTTATGTATTATTATTTGGTTTTTGGAGCTTATGTTACAAATATATATGTATCTTATAGGTAAACAATATTTGTCTGATTGATAACTATGTTCGATCATTTGGTGCTGTTTGCAATTAGATGGGATGGTCAAGGAGCTTATGATAGATCAAGAGGGAACAGGAGAAACTGGTACTATTAAAACCGCATATAGAAACTATTATATATATATATTTACATAATGCTTTCATGGGTATATGATTAACAATAAGGTTGTGTAACTGACAGGATCTTGGTTTGGGAAGATGGGTTTTGCAACTTTGCAGCTTCTACTGGGGAAGTGAGCTCCGGCGAGTGTAGCGGAAGCGGTTCGACGGCTTACGGACATAGTGATTATCAACAATATCAAGGGCTTCAGCCTGAGTTGTTTTTCAAGATGTCCCATGAAATCTACAATTATGGAGAAGGGTATGTGAGGATAGAATACAAACACACATATAATATACAAGTTAATTAAAGGATTTTTATTACTTAAAGAAATTTTTTTTCCCAGATTTTCTTTTTTCATACAGTACTTTCTCTCTTTTGGTTTTCACTTTTTGGTTAACAGGGTATTTTTTTGGACCAGAGCCATTCTATTTCAATATCTTACCTAGTCTGTATCCATATGTATGTATGTGTAAATAAGTTGGGTTTATACAGTTTTCAGTCAAACTACCTCTTTCCAAACCGAAGTTTATGATCCATATACCTATTTTAAAGTCTTGCGGATGATTTGCAAAGTGTTTTTGATCGAAAAGCTGCTAAAGATGGATTATTTAATCATACTTTTTTGGCAAAGGGAGTATTTAATTAATCATTGTAAACTAAATAAAGTATTATTCAAATAGTTGTTAATTAATTTAATTATTCAAAATAGTTGTTAATTAATTTAATTATTCTCTCTAATGATTGAAGGTTATTAAATTTTGTGCAGGTTGATAGGAAAAGTGGCTGCAGATCACAGTCACAAGTGGATCTATAAAGAACCTAATGACCAAGAGATTAACTTCTTATCTGCGTGGCAAAATTCTGCTGACTCAGTAAGCATATGTTGATATATATATACATATATAGACAGGCCTATACATATATAGACAGGCCTTCACATACACATTTTTATATGCCATTTACATATATTCATAAATTTGAAACAAAAAGTATCCATAAATTTGAAATTTTATAAACATAGATTTACATATTGTATATAAGCATTATATTAACCACACCCTAATTAAAACTTATTGTAAATCAACGTTCATGTCAATGTGCAGTACCCTCGGACATGGGAAGCTCAGTTTCAATCTGGCATCAAGGTATCTTATTGTTACATCAACATATATATATATATATATATATACTTTTCCATATATATATGCATTATCGTACATTTTTATGCATCAAACGGCTGCATTACGTACGTACATTTAACTATATAACTATATATTTACATGAAACGTTTTGCAGACCATTGCCTTGATTTCTGTTCGAGAAGGTGTTGTCCAATTAGGAGCTGTTCACAAGGTATTTTTTTATCTCTCTCACTCTCTCTATATATTTATATACACATCATATACACTTTGTATATTTATATATATAGATGATACATTTACATACTTAAAATGTTAATGTTCAAGGTGATAGAAGATTTAAGCTATGTTGTGATGCTAAGGAAAAAACTGAGCTATATAGAAAGCATCCCTGGAGTACTTCTTCCTCATCCTTCTTCTTCTGGTTACCCTTTTATCAACGCTTCTCCTTCTGACACTTGGCATTTCCCCGGAGTAGCTCCTCCTCCTCCGTCGCAGCCTGAGTACCACCAACAGCGTATCTACCACTCTGACCATCACCACCACTTCTTGATGGGCCACCACCAACAACCGATGAAAATAACGCCGTCGATGAGTAGCCTCGAGGCTCTTCTCTCGAAGCTTCCGTCGGTTGTACCTTCAGTGACGCAAGCGGGGTACTTCCCGTTTCACCACAGTGCTAAGGAAGAAATGAGTCAAGAAGATCAAAACGGCGCGTTTAGGGTTCAACGTAATGATTTGGTTGGTGAGGGTAGTAATGATAATGACAACATTAATTACAATAGTAATAATGATAATTATAATTATAACAATAATTGCAGCAATAATAATTACGACAGGGAATAAGATCGGTGTGTTCTTAGCGAGGATTATTGAGTCTAATAAAATCTCGATTGTTTTCGTACTATAAGTAATAAATAAATGAGAATAAATTGTACTAAGAATTTTCCTAGTCTGACATTTTTATTTCTTAGATTTTATTAAGTTTCTCTTAGTTAGCAAACTAAATAAATATTGTATTTGTATTGTATTGTATTGGTATGTATGTCTTGTTTCTGACGTAGTACGTTGATTTAGCGGTACTTGTGTAAAACTGTAGCAGATTCCATATTTAAAAACAAAATTTAAACTGAAAAACAAACAATAAAAATAAAGAGTGGCAAAAATATTATTTTCTCGCAATGGAATTTTCGGTTAGCTGCTTCTTTGGACTTGTTTTGGTCAAGAACTCAAATTTTTAATAGTTTTTGACATGACTTATCGTATGTATAATCTGGTCGGTTATGGAAAAAATAAACTTATTACTACAAAGTGGATTGGCTTCTATATTGTCTTATTTGAATTTAGTGTTTTCTGACTAATATAAGGAGTTAGCCAAATTGTCTTTACTAAATTTCATGTAAACTGGATGAAATGAAGTGCAAACCCAGATTGACTAAAATATCAATTTTGTTCTACAAATCAAATCGAATCCAGGCAAATGGATTTACATCTATGTTTTCTAAACCAACATGGACACTGAACCATACAGTTTTATGGGTCATCGGATCAACTGCAGACGAACAGCAGTTTGATAAATTAATTAATTTCAGTGTGTAATTATATATTAGCTATTAAAAATATAAGAAAAAAAATATTTATTTTTTCATTTCAGATACAAAATATTTAAAAATAATTTAAACTATTTAACAATTTTTGCAATAGTCAAGAGTTCGAATATATAATAGAAAATGTATCAAACTTTAAAATTCATAAGTTTTAAATGTCTAATATGAAAAATAAATTTATTTTTAAATCTAAAATTAACTAAAAAGTAAAACTTCAAGATTATAATAGATTTTTGATAATAAAAATAAAAGTGTGTCAAATTACCTCAACTAATTTTGATTATATATATCTATCATTATTCACTTTTTCAGATGACATAGTGAAAACTTCATTAAAATCTAATATAAAACAGATTTTAATAAAATAATTAGAAACCTAAGATAATTTTTTTAGTTCAGCTAATGATTTTATATAATCAAAATCTAGAAACGCTTATACCTACACTATTACATCTAATTACATTTCATAACTTTCTTAATTTAAGATAATCATAAATATAGACAATGCAACAAAGTAACAAGGACTTCTTTGATTTTTCTTTGTTTAGTATAAATAGTTACAACAAATTTAAGAGTTAAATAATAAACACTATTCGGTTGATGGATGTGTCAAATCCTAGTTTTAAATTAGAGAGCAAAATGAACGGCTGATGGTGGTCAAGTGTTGAAAGAATTACCATGTGGATGGTTTACCAGACTAAAATCCAAAACATCTCTCTATAATTTACAATCACGGCTAAACATTTGTAAAGCATTAATATCCAAATTATCAACAAACCCTACGGATTACCCGGACGAGCTAGCTCAACTGGTAACACTTCAGACTCCGGTCTGAGAGGTCACGAGTTCGAGTCTCAGGCGGGGAGGAGTGTCCAGGGCCGTAATGGTACAGATGCAGGCTGGCTCTGGGCCTAGGAGGGGATTAGGGCCGAAGGTCCGAACCCCGCCTGGTTAACAAAAAAAAAAAAAAAAAAAAAAAAAAACCAAACCCTACAAATTAGTCTATATTTCAAAAAGTTTTGGGCCGAATATCCATTCTCATACCCAAAACTGTAGAATATAATATTAGTTTTGTATTGAACGTTTGGGATCTTTAGTCTGTGTTTTGGGTTTCCATCTTCCAACGTTATCGAAAAAGACCCACGAACTAAGCAAATGGTCAGTGATGTTCTGAGAAGATTATTTTTTTTAATTACCAACCTAGTCCTGAACCATTCAACGATAATATCTGTTAGCGGTAGATTTACATCCTCCTCAAAGTCCATTAGACAATAAATTATGCTCATTTTACTATGAATCCCTAGCTTCTTCCTTGTATAAATAAATAGATACATCTCTTTATCAAAAGATCTTCTCTTCTCCATTTTATACTTAGAACACTTCTTGCAAAGAGTTTATAAATTCTTAGATTTAATTTACACTTGTGATAACATGTAATACAATCTTTGATCAATAAACTCTTTTTGATGTTCATTTCTCATTTGATTCTTTCAAGATTTCTCCTAAACTTCAAAAATCTAATCTTTATCTTTAGATTCTTTATTGATTGATTCCAACGAACACCACCAGCATAAACACTGTTTTTTATTAGGCACGAGTTTGCGGTCGACTCGCTTATTGTTAGATACGAGTTTACAAAAACTCGTCTTTGGCTAGGCATGAGTTTACAGAAGCTCTCCTTCTACTAGGCACGAGCTCTCAGTAAACTCGCCTCTGTCTTAGCAAGAGTCAAGTAAACTCGTCTTTCGCTAAGCACGAGTTTAAAGCAAACTCGCTTCTTACTAGGCACAAGTTCGAAATAAACTCGCCTAAACCGTCATAGGCATGAATATGTCTAGTTCATTGTCTAATAAACCCTATTCGTAAACTTCGCAGAGATCGATTCCATCTCTCAACGAACTTGGGGGGACTTTCTGTTGGGGTGGATTTACATCCTCCCTCAAGGCCCATTAGACATTGAATTAGGCTCACTTCATTATGAAACCCTAGACATCTTTCTTCTATAAATAAGGAGCTACATCCTTATTAGAAAAGATCTTATCTTCTCCATTTTAGACTTAAACACTTCTTACATAGGGTTTATGGATTCTTAGATTACTTTACACTAGAAACCATTCTTGTAATACAATCTTTGATCAATAAACTTTTTTTGATGTTCATTTCTCATTTGATTCTTTCAAGATTTCTCCTAAACCTCAAGAATCTAATCTTTATCTTTAGATTCTTTATTGATTGATTTCGACGAACACCACCAGCATAAACATTGTTTTTGGATCAAACAGTTGGCGCTAGAAGGAGGGGGTAAGGAGAACTATCTTCAAATCATATCAAACTTGAGAGAATCCTTGATCTATATTCATCTTCTCTTTCTAAAAAAAAAAAAAGTGAAAGCTTGGATTTTGATATCATCAAATATCGACCAAAGAGCCCAAGATTCTCATCAACTTGCCATCTCGTACTTTCACTCATCATGATCGCAACAACCCACGATGGCTTTCTCATGAAAGCTTTGCTTTCTTCTTATGGGATTTTGATCGAACACTTGGTGGGCTGAGAATGACTGGATAAAAGAGGAAGCAATTCATGACGCCCAGCGGTTGATGTCACCAAAAGCCCACCAACGAGCCCAAGACTCTGAGCTCACCGTCTGGTCCTTCGGCTCACGGAGCGGCGATGGCGATCTCACGATGATTGAGTCTCGTTCCGACAATCTCAAAAACCTACTCGACGAATCAGCTCCCAAGTCGACGAGGTGAAGCAACGACCACCTACCCTCGACGCGGAGAGTTCCCGATTACGATTACGACGAAGCTCCAAGCCCACCCCAAATTGTCATTTGCTGCTGTCGAGGATATCTCCGCAGGAGGACAACTCGACGGCTCAGGTGTGTCTGAACCAAGATCGACGGCTCGGAGTGAGAAGAGAGATGGCGACGACCATGATTAAATCCCAGAGTAGCAGAGATGAAATCATCTCAAGCTCTAGAGACAAGGTCGCCGAAATTATCACAAGCTCCACCATTTTCTCCACAAAGGAAACAGCTTCAGCATCTTCCAAAGAAGAGACAGAGCGAGAGAGAGCTGACAGGAGCTTACAAACAACACCACATCAACTCGCTAGCGGTTTGACAGAGCTTCTCTGCCCAACGACGAGTTCATCATGACCAGAGGAGTCGTAAAGTTTCGAACTTGAGTTCGTTTCAATCATCATCGAGAGCTCCCCAGCTCCTCCGGTTCTAGTCAAGTCTTCCCAAGTCTGCAACGATTTTTGGATCAAGACTCCGATGGTTCTCGTCTCCGTCTATACGTCTTGTTTCTTCATCAATACACTGAGAGAAGAAGAAAAGAGTGATCTTGAGTCAATCACCTCGTCACCAATTCAACGAACAGAGACAGCCCTGAGATAAGAAGAATTCAATCATCTCGACATCTCAAGACAATCATCCCGCCAAGATCCTTGGCAAAGATGTGGAATTAGGCAAGCCACGTTCTCGTCTAGCTTCTCTTCACCTCGCCACACCGATCTTGATCCTGAGTTCTCTGCACGATCGCATCAAGCTCTTGCCTCTACGTCACAAAAGCTCCACGACTTGAAGAAGAACATGAAGAAGTGTGGTCACGTCAGCTCTGGATACGGTTTTAGTGGAGGGCATCGCCACCTTAGCCCTCACAATTCGATCTCCGCATCACGATAAGCTTTACGGTCGACGTGGCCTTACCTTCTTCTCCAAAGCTCGCCAAGACAAGTTTACCGCAACCGGTACGAGCTTCTCGTCAAAATGTAAAGGAGGCGCAACCTCTTAGCATCTATCAGCGACGACGTTCTCAAGCTCCATCCCGAGCTCTGTTTTTCGAATCTTGGTGCATTATCTTCCCACTCCAAAATCTTGCAGTCACAATTACGATTTGTTTCATCTCCACCGCAAAGTTATGACGACACCAAGGTCTTGAAGTGATGTCTGCGATAGCTTCTTCACCAAGAAACAAACAAATCTCGGCGGACGTTCATCTTAAGCCAAAGATAAGTTATTCTTATTAAATCATCACATGCTTTAGTCACTTTTAAATTAGTGTTACGGTTGACATTGTGGCTTTGGTTTAAATTATTAAACAACTCACTTTCATATAATTTTTATGAGATTACTTCGTGTTATTGCTTTGCTGTTGGTAGTCTATGATATTAATAAGTTGACAATTATTATATCATCATGCACAACTCACTAGCATTAAGTAAAATCAAGTTCAATCGGTTGTTTATTAATTATGCAACTGTTGGTTATTTCTTTTGGTTCATATTGGTCTAATCATGATCATGTTTTTTGTGAACCAGAGCCAAAGAGAAAAACAGAGCCAACAAGCGGTTGCCACCACCATATGTCCGTCCTCATGATTCAAAAGATGGCTCTCGGCTACGAGCTTGTCGGAAGCAGCACAATCCGGCGCTTTCTCACGAACACACAAGCCAACAACTTGCTCGGCACACACGATCTCAACACAAGACTTCGGATCGGCAATAGTTCGGTAAATTTATATTTTAGGCACGAGTTTACAAAAACTCGTCTTTGGCTAGGCATGAGTTTACAGAAACTCTCCTTCTACTAGGCACGAGTTCTCAGTAAACTCGTCTTTGTCTCAGCATGAGTTTAGTAAACTCGTCTTTCACTAAGCACGAGTTTAAAGCAAATTCGCCTTTTACTAGGCACAAGTTCAAAGTAAACTCGCCTAAATTGTCATAGGCATGAATGTGTCTAGTTAATTGTCTAATAAACCCTATTCGTAAAATTCATAGAGATCGACTTCAATCTCTCTCTACGAACTTGGAGAGGGCTTACTGTTGGGGTGGATTTACATCCTCCCTCAAGGCCCATTAGACAATAAATTATGCTCATTTTACTATGAAGTCCTAGCTTCTTCCTTGTATAAATAAAGAGATACCTCTCTTTATCAAAGGATCTTCTCTTCTCCATTTTATACTTAGAACACTTCTTGCAAAGAATTTATAAATTCTTAGATTTAATTTACACTTGTAATCATACATGTAATACAATCTTTGATCAATAAAATTTTTTTGATGGTCATTTCTCATTTGATTCTTTCAAGATTTCTCCTAAACCTCAAGAATCTAATCTTTATCTTTAGATTTATTATTGATTGATTCGAACGAACACCACCACCATAAACACTGTTTTTGGATTGAACAATATCGGTGATATAGAAATCGAAGATTGGAAAAACATTTCATATCAACTGCCAAGATGATGGTTAATTGCTTTTATATGTAGCATATATCAGGTTTTCTCAACTACCACTGTTGGAGGTTTTAGTTTAGTTGTGCATTTTGGTTTTTAAGGTCGCGACTACAGAAACTTACGTTGTTATCTCAGAAGACTTGAAATATGGACCTGAACATGATAGCTGACTTTCTTACAATACTTTAGTTTGTACATGTCCTTGTTGGTTAGAAAGAAATATTACTGTATTTATTTTTCATTGTATAAAAAGTGACATTTTATATAACATTAACGACACACCGCATAACTCAAAGCCATAATCATAAGTATATATCTATATAAACAAAGATTTCACACAAAGCTAATGAACCACACCTAAAAACTTTCTATACAGAAGTTTGTTTTAGTCCATGGGAGAAAACAAATTATACATAAAGAATAGGATAATCATTATGTGTATATATATATATGAATATTGGAACGAACACCTTAACACTTTCTAACTCACGTGGGAAACTGTCAATCTTGTAATCTACCCTCTTCCGCATCGCAATGGGTTTCTGAAACGGTGAAAAAACAGAGATTATCATGAAAGTTAATGAAATTGTATCTGTAGTGGATATTGGAGCATTGTTTTCATGAATAGATAATAAGTCTCCATTCATTGAGCGGTTTTGCGCAGAGGCTGCAGGACTTCCTATTGACTAACAGGTCCAAAAGAATATCGGCACCAGCTTCTCAAGGCTGCATGGTACCTGAAACTGATAGAGGTGATGGGTAAGCAAAGAGCCTAGAGATTTGGACAATACAATGCAGCTTCACAACAAAACACGATAGCAGCACAATTTTTTTTAGAAATAGTTCAAAAAAAAAAAAAACAGCTTGTTCCTCACGAATCATGTTGCTGCAATAAATAAAAATATCAATCTTATGATGTATTCATATTTACATATTGTCAATTTAAAGAATTAATCAAAGCAATGTGTAGCGTGAGTGAGTGAAGTAAATCACTGCAGCGTTAGGACAAGCTACCTTGAATAACCTAGGCTAGGGACAAAGGCTGAGAATTTTAACAGGCCAATGGATACAGAATACAGACTACAAAAGAAAATACATTCATATACACTGTTTTTTTTTTTACATTCATATACACTCGTGTAAGTTCCATAAAGATGTCAAAAAAAATTCCATAAAGATGTCAAAACATATTCTTCACCTTTTTGCAAATTTTCAGTTGATCCCCTGTATGGTTATTTTATCTAGTCACTATGAACTATGTTTGAACATTTTCTAAGGGATCAAATGTGTAGCAATATCATATTCATCCAGTTAGAAAGTTCCAAGCATAAAACATAATGTGAAGAGTTTCTTTTTGTTTCACTTCATATTTTCCATTATCGATAGATAGAGTACTCAACAATCCATATGAAATGTAGAGGGCATATAATCGAACAGTTACACTAACATTAAACTCATTATAAGATCACCAAAAACATAATGTTAACAAAAATGGTGAAGAGCACTAGATTTCTTCATAATGTTACGGAATGATAAACATTGTCCATTTGATTTCTAATCAGTCGATATCCATCTCACCCAGTATCTGCTTAAGCTCCTTCCCTCTCTTCCTTGCTAACTCCACACAGCTCTGCCAAAAAGCCAAAACCCACAAGGCTAAACTTTATAAGGAAAAAAAGAAACAAGTGTAGTAATCAAAGCTGTGAGAATGCTGAGAACACTCTCACCTTGATGGCTGATGAACCAGCGAGAGCGTTTCCTCCTGATTTATTGAAAGAAACAATCTGATCTGAAGAGTCCAAAACAACAGTCACCAGAGTGTCCATGATCGATTCTTCTTCAGCTGTTGGGTCTGCTAGAATGTACTTCTTGTGGAGTATGCATGTTAAAGCAAAAGGGATGTTCTTGAGCGTGAGCTTTCTCTTCTCCTTGTTCACTGCTTCCTTCTCGTTGATCGATGCATTCTCCTCTTGTTCTCCATTGATGGCAACTATTCTTCCGTTGTCGTTCAGAGCAACAACTGGTATTTGCACTGCAAAATACAAAAAGATCTCTTATGCATCAGAGCAAGATTTGGTCTGAGTATAACCTTTGCTCTTCTCAGCAGATTAGGATATGTCTTACAATTCGAAAAGGCAGCAACGGCAGAGAGCAGAGCAGCATCGAAAAGAGCTCCATCAGCATCAAGACAGTATATGTCCTATAAGAATTTTCAGAGAGCAGCGATATTTTATTATCTACACACGGTAACAAACTCACTAGACGAATGGTGATGAAAACCAATTACAAAGACGGTACAGAGGGAGGTGGTGTGCTGACCAGATAACCCATCCAAGCAGCTTTTCCACTAACAAGGCAGAGTTCTTTAAGGTCAATCATATCACAGCTGCAACAAAGAGAAACATTTTCAGAAAAAAGAAAACATTCTCTAAGACACAGTAATGACTCTTTCAGCTGATAAATCCAAACACCTTGAGAAAATATCAGACAAACGCTTGGAGATAACAGGAGCTTCATCAGCTGGTCTTCCAGGACGAACAGTTGGAGAGCATATAGGAGGCATGTGGAACTCAACAGCTAAAAAAAAAAAGAATCGCTCAGACACAAGTGAAACACTGGAGAGAGAGAGAAAAATAAGGTAGATGCAACAAACAAACCTATGCATCCTTCGTCTGGGGAGTCTGTAGAAGGACTCATAACTTCCATTCTTATAGCAGCAAGCATAGTCTATATCAAAAAAGCAGAAACTATGTAAGAAAAAACAAGAGACTCAGTAACATTATGTGAGTTAAGAAAGCCTACTGTAGAACCAATCTTGGCAAGAGCAGAGCCATCAGCGGAGGAAACAAGTCCTATAAACAATAGAATTACAATCAATCAAGTCAAAAGTGTTTCCATTGACTGACTCTGATGATGAAAGTAAGCGACTTTCTTTACCAAGGTTGACAATGGTGTCTCTGGCTTTTCCAAGTGGTCTACCATCAGGTCGGAGAGACTCAGAGAGATGGCGCTCGAAGAAACGAAGAGGGAAGAGCCTTCTGTAAGCATCCACATCCATCTCTGTCGACAAGTCTTGAGACGAATCTGGTAATCCCATTGTTTTGCTTCTGTCACCAAAGAATATTTGTTAACTCAGTTTAACAGCAAGCAAGGAGTTATTAAGTTTCTCATACGAACAAAAAAGACAAGACACAAACAACTTCATCTTCTATCAACCAAAGCTCAAAGCTAAAACAAAAGCTTGGTTCTTTTGCCATTAATGCTACAATCCACGATACTATCAGTGAAACTATAATATGTGAAAACTGGTGCTTTACTTCTTCTATCAACAAAGCAGGAACAAACTTTGTCTAAGTTACAAGCAAGAGATGTAGGTTAGCGCGGCTGAAGGTAAAGGAGGGATTCGACGGCCAAGGAGACGGAGACGGTGACGACGTGGAGAGTTAGGTTTCTCTGATTATAATGCTTCTTATTTCTTAATGGACCCGAGATAAAGCCCACTAATGTCTACAGAAAGAAAACCCCAAATTAAGGAAAAAAAGTATATAGTTGACGACGGATACAGAGTTTGCAACTAGACGAGTTTGGGGAAGATGATATGGGCACGTAAGCTCATTCAACTAATTTCCTCTATAACTATCCTTCATAGTAAGTGTTTACCTTACGGTTATAAAGCATACAAATTATGTCCAAAAAACAATGTTGTGGGTATTACCGGTTTGATCAGTGTTTTGAAACCCGATCCAGACCTACGGTCGAACCGGTAAATCCAATGATCCGGTATATAATCCAATGATCCGGTATATAATCTGATCTTGGTTTTAGAAAAATCTCATTACATAAAAACCCGGTAAAACACGAAAAAAGTCCGTTAAAACCAGAATCCAACTACCAGTTGAACCAATGCGTAACTTTTAATTACTTTTACTTGAATTTTTCAGTTACATTATTAGAATTTGTTTTGTATTCTAATAAAGAAGTTAAGTTTCTAGTTTTTTTTTCAAAAACAAAAACAAAATCATATGATTATGTGGATTATGAATTTATTAACAAAACTAGTTGATGTTATTTGGCATAAGTTTATTTTTGTTACTGATAATTTATTAAAATTTTATGTTTTATTTTTGGCTTATTTTAGATTTTAATTTTAATTTTATTATTCACATTTGACATTTTAATTCTTATAGAATCTAAGTCTTGATATATTTTTATTCTATGTCATAATTCTTAACTTGTTACAAAATTGCTAAATAGTTTGAATTTTTCTTTTTTTTTATATATTTTGTCTGTGAAATAAAAATAAAAAATAAAGAAACTACTGTTAAGTATTTTTCCAAATGTTTTTTAAAACATAAAAAATTTCTTATATATTTTAATAGCTAATATATTATTATATAACAAAATTAATTTATTTATTAACTCGCGGTTCGTCCGCGGTCGATCTAAAACCCGGTGACCCAATAAATTATCTGGTTCGGTGTTTGAGTCGGGTCTCAAAACACTGCATTTGATTCATTCCATCATTGGTAATATCCTAGACTAGACTCCTAATGACCAAATCAAAAGTAAAATGATCAACCCTCAGAATTAGTAATCTGATCTCTATAATATTGTTTAACGAGTTATTTGCTCATGTGTTATTCATGTTTAATTTACAAAATAAAATTAATTACATATATATTTTAATAAAATTAATATAATTAATTGATATTAGTGATATCTTTTATTAGTTTCTTCTTTAATTATAACAATTGTTTTTATTTTCTAGATATAGAAAATAGAAATATATTAAATTTTGGAATTATATTTGGATTTGCTTAAAACGGGTGTTTTTATTTTAAGTATTTACTCAAAAATAAGTTATATATAAATTATTTATCCTGCTCTATTATTTATTACTTGCGAAGATTTGTGAATTACGTTAAAATAGTTTTCATTATTTTTCATTATTTGTTAAATCGCACTTTACAAAAAGTGGACATGGTAGTTTGTTTTGTGGACTTCATTAGGTGAAAGCACGATAATTACTCACACTCAAAAAAAAAAAATTTGTGCTTATTATAAAAAAGAAAGAAAGACATGAACTTGTTTTCCGAAGAGTACCATGTGTTTTCTTGAACGATGTGCTGACAAGAAAAAAACATTTACTCACACTCAAAAATAAAATTTTTATTTACAATATTTTAATTTTAGATTTTAATTTTATTATATGTAAAAATTACAATCATAGAATTTCTTTTATCTATTTCTTTTCGTTAAAATATACTAGAAAACAGCAAAAAACAAGTAACAAGTAATATCAAAGCTGGATTGATAACTTTTTAATACTTGTTATCTTTTTATATTTAAATTATCAAATTCTATTATTTTATATAAACCTTGATAACCATGATTATTTGAAAATCAAGACATTTACAAACCAAGTAACATATATAAGGCGTGTAACAAAATTGAAGAAATTACATGCTTATCACTTTTATGCTATCATTTTTCATTTTTACCACCACTAAATGAACATTTTTAAAAATACTTTCTTTACTAAGGGCAAAAGACTCTTATGCCCATATTCTTTATATATATAATAAATAAATATTTAAATAAATAAAAATTTAAAAAAATAAAAAATAATTTTTAATTTTTTTTCTGAATTATACTATTTCGAAATTCAAACCCTAAACCCTAAACCATCAATCTTAAACCCTATTTTTTTTGAAATAAACTTTAAACCCCGAAACATCAACTCTAAACCCTAAACCCCAAAACATCAACTCTAAACACTGAACCCTAAACTTTCAACTCTAAACCCTAAAACATCAACTCTAAACCCTAAACCCTAAACTTCAACTCTAAACCCTAAATTATCAACACTAAACCCTAAACTATCAACACTAAACCCTAAACCATAAACCCTAAAGAGCAAACTCTAAACCCTAAAACATCAACTCTAAACCCTAAACCCTAAACCATAAACCCTAAAACATCAATTCTAAACCCTAAACATAAACCCTAAACCCTAAACCTACAAATCTAAACTCTGAAACATCAACTCTAGGGTTTTAGGGTTTAGGGTTTAGTGGTTTAGGATTTACGTTTAGGGTTTAGA
>NC_027756.1:14672687-14679612 GCF_000695525.1 Brassica oleracea var. oleracea | reverse complement strand
TTTACGTTTAGGGTTTAGAGTTGATGTGTTAGGGTTTTGATTTGAAGGTTTAGGGTTTAGAATTGATGTTTCGGGGTTTAGGGTCTAGAGTTGATGTTTCGAGGTTTAGGGTTTAGAGTTGATGGTTTAAGGTTTAAAGTTGATGTTTTAAGTTTAGATTTAGGGTTTAGAGTTTACGTTTACGTTTAAGGTTTAGAGTTGATGTTTTAGGGTTTATGGTTTAGTGTTGATGTTTCAGGGTTTAGAGTTTAGAGTTGATGTTTCATGGTTTAGGGTTTAGAATTGATAATTTAGGGTTTAGAGTTGATGTTTTAAGTTTAGATTAGTTAACCATATGTTTTTTTTTGTCAAAAGTAATCAAAAGATTATAAATGTTTTTTACCCTTCGTTAAAGATGAGGGTAAAAGTAGTTAATATAAACATAGGGATGGGAAAAAAAAACGCAAAATCAAAACCAAATCAATCCAAAAACTTAATGTGAGACGAACTAAACTCAATGTACACACATAAATGGGTTCTTACGGTATTTTGGGTTTTATCCGAATCAAGCTTAAAATTGAATGGATATCCGAACAAATCTGAAAAAATTAAAACCCAAAAAAACTCATACCAGACTTAAATTATATCCCAAATAAGTGCCTATGATACTAAAAATCTCAATAGTTAACTCAAATGCTCATTTAATATATATTTTATATTTGGTCAAATGTTGTGGTATTTATGTTTTTGACAATTACATTTAAAATTTGATTGTGCTCAATAAGTTTTATTCAGAAGTTTAAAATATTATTGTTTTATTTTTAAAATTTAAATAATATTTTATGCAATCTTTAGTTGTTAATTTTAACTTGTTTAGTTTTTTTCTCCTCTTAACAATCACTTATGAATTATACCACCAAGTTTTTGTTAGTGAAAATGGTTTACACTTGTAAAATTTGTGAAGTAAAATATATACTTTTGAATCTCGAATAAGTAGGTAACCCTCGGAGTAGAACCAAACCCAAATTTAAAATGGTTCAACCAAATTTGCAATGTGTTAAAATATCTAAACCAGATTCGAATAAAAACAAACCAAATCCGAACCGAATTGAACTGAAAAGTTTCTGAATGGAACTAAACCACAGAATCAAAACCCGATTGATCTTAAACCGAACCCGAGTGGATATCTGTACGTCCAAGCCTACGAAGGAAAGTTGTATCTTATATATTAAAACAAAAATCACAACCTTGATTCATGTGTGATTTTTTTAAAAATAGACCTAATGGACCTATTCCAACAAAGTCATGTTACATTTAATCTCTAATCTTATCATTAAAATTTTGGGCCTATCAATAATTGAATTTAAACAATAATCACATTTATTGATAGCAACTTTTATTGGGCTATCAATAATTGGATTTAAACAATAGATGATCCAATGGATTTATAAATAGTATAAATTAAATAGATTTAATTTAATGTTGTAATAGTATACCTCCATATATTAAATATTTAAATATTTGTCGATGTTAACTTTTAAAATTATAAAGATTTTTTTTTTAAATAACAAAAATCACATTATCTAACAATGATTAATTTTTACTACCTTAAACCAATGAAAACAAATTTTAAACTATATAGTTTATTTTAAAAATTAAATAAAAATTAAATGTTTAATTATTTACTCGATAATATAAATCTATGAAGTGAAAAGTTTAATTTTTTAAAAACTTTCTAAATTTGTTAAATGTTACAACATCTTTGAATATGACAATAAAACAATATTTTACTAATCTTTATATATATAGTTACGATTTAATAAAGTAATAATCCAAAAATATATATATAGAAAAAGATACAAATACATGTGAAAGTTTGAAACAATCTATTCAATGAAAAATATACCATAAACTTATTATGTTTTAAAAATTGATAGACACATATATATTATAATATATATCAATTTAGAATTAAAAACAAAATATTTATATAAAAATAAATGAAAACAAAAACTCGCAACCGCGGGTCGAGATCTAATTTACATTAACTCTCATAAACTCAGTTATATATGTGCACACATACAATTAAGTGCACACCTCAGACTGAAAAATCAAATCAAGCAAAGTAAAGATAATAACGTACAAAATGTGCAATTAACAGATCAATGAGGATATGCAACGTAATCTCGGACTATAAACAAGAAGAAAAACAAGTCTAACTTGGATAAACTACACACTTCGCATCAAATTAAAATTGTTTTATTTGGTTTATTATCTCTTCCGAGCTCGATTTTAAACCTCTTTTTTTGTACTCAACTCTCAGTCATCAAATAAACAAGGTCATTCAGCCATCTTTCCTGAAATCTATTTACTAAAATGGAGTTAAATCCTTGTTTCTTTGTTCCTCGGACAAATTAACCCAATCCGTAAACTCTGTTTATTTTACAAAAATCGACAATGAGTTTTTGTCATCAACAATATACAAACTTTCTCTAGTGATAGAAAGTTAAGTGTTACCGGGATCGAATTAAACAAAAACGAGTTTACTATTAAGAATGATTCAAAGTGCACACAACATATGGGGTTTCACCTTGGGGCAAGCAGTGCTAAAATTTTCCCTTGACGTTCCATGTGGGAGCAAACGAAACTTGAACATAAACGTATACGCTTGTGATATCCTCAAACTTCACCAGGTATATCCGTAACAATGGCAGTTGATTTTTTTTCCGACAGCTTCACAAGGTGCAGCACAAATATTAGTACTGCCATATAGGTTGTCGCAATAGGCTCTGCATTTAGTATCTAAACATGGGGAAGTCATCGTGCGGCCGTTTAAGAAAATGCATGTAGCCTCGCTCTTCATAATGTCTATACATGTTAACATATTCATCAAGTTCATCAGCACAAGATAATTAGAAGAGATGATGATATATGCACAAGTGCAGAGTATAAAATATGGTTTAGTTAACAAATACCCATAGAAGCCATCGAAAGGACAAGAAAGAGAACGGTGAAGCTGATGGAGTCCATGTTCTTTGCCATTTTTTTTGTTTTCTTTGCTTTTTCTGAAATTATGTTCTTGAGTGAACTTAACTGTGGCGAGACGAGTCCATGTATGGTGATCTATTTACACTTAAAACTTTGCAACTTTGTTATAATTATTTTATTCCTCTTTTTTTATTTTAAGGTTCCACTGATCAAGTTAGTAATGTCGCCATATAGCTAGTCTTTCTTTATTACATTTTATCCTCCAAGTTTAATTATTCGTTTTTATCATGCACTAGTTTTAAACAATCAAGAAAAACAGAGGTTGTAGCTGTCTTTCCCGCTGTAATACACATATATACACACACATTTTTTCTTTATTTCTAAATATCTACTTGGTTTAAAATGTTAATGTTGTTCTTTTCGATAGGAGTAAGTAAGCACGAATCTTAGCGAATTTTTAATCTGATAATTAAGCCGATTTTGATTCAATAGTACATTAATACATCTTGGGCATCAGCAGCCTTGTAACAGTCATGACGACAGTCACGAGACTGTATCGTCTTTTTTAACATAGGCACATGTGTATGATCTATGCCATGCACGTGACTACTTTTTAACCCTCCGGTATATGGTATATACCAATGATCGATGTTTTAGTTTTTGTTATTATGTGCACAAATTTTCTTTTTTGTTATTGTATTTAAAACATTGATGTTTTAACGTATAGTCAATATACATTTAAAAAGAAAACTAAAACATCAAATAAAATGTACAAATATTAATGGTATAATTTTATTGGTAAAACCAAAAAGTATTAAACAAAATAATTTATTTATATTTTTAATATATGTTAAATAGTTGAAACATCAAACATTTGTATCCTGAGAGTATAAAATAAAATACAAATCACTTTTCCATTCATAATGTCACTTTTTTCAATTTGGAAACCATTTAAGTTTCCAATAGATTTTTCTAAATTTTTACAAAACATAAAAAGGTCCAAACTTTCGTTTGATATTTTTAGTAATATATATATATATACATATATATATTTGTAATAAAATAATATATATATATATATATATATAATATATTATGTGTAACATAATTACATTTAAATTTATTAAATCTCTTTTTGATAATTTTTAGTCTTTTCTCATCATGACAACATAAAAAAAAAATTATAAGCAAACATCTATTAATATAAATTAGGCGCAACATTTAAGTAATCTCGATTTTATTCATCTTGTAATCTGTACTGTTATACTAAACATGACTGGAGATCTTTAATATCTGATATACTCTTACTGTTTCATAATAAGTGTCATTCTAAATTTTTTTTCGTGTTATACAAAAAGTGTCACTTTACAATTCCAATGCAAATTATTCTTACTTTCAGTTAAAAATTAAATGCAAACTTTATAAATAATTTTATTTATCTTAAATACTATTGGTCAGAAAGATGTAATTAATAACAAGTTACATATATTTATGTTACTTTTTCAAGTTTGTGTGAAAAGTGTCAAAGTGACACTTATTCAGAAACAGAGGAAGTATTGTTTATTCGCAAACTTATTTTGTGCTACTTGAACTCCATAACAATCAAGGGAAACATAACATTACCCTTAACAAAAAGCATCTTTAATTCAGAACAATCTCTTACAGTTTTTGGATGTCACTTGGCTAATTATCCGGTGAACTACTATTGAACCTCTTTTTGTTCAAAACATTAAGGTTTAGCCTGCGATGGGAGGATTGTGATGTTAATTGTTGTTTTAAGATTCCTAGACAAAGAGTTATGGGAAAATGGAATACTGGTTCCTAAACACAAGGAAGTACAACAAACAAAAACATGATAAATATAAGTAAACAAAAACTTAATCTTAATCGATAAACCAATGAAAAGATCGAGCGGTCCTATCTAAATGATATACAGTTCCATTTCATATTTTTATAGAAACTATTGCTTTGTTTGTTATTCTATTCCGCTTTAGTTTTCCAAATCGCCTCAGCACTGAGTAATAGAATTATTTTTGTCTTAAAAAAATTCTTTGTGTTATAAATCATGGAGTGGATTGCCATTAACCAGACCCGGACCGAGACCGGTCCAATATCTAGAAGATGGAGAGATGACCGAAGCCTAGAGAAAGGAGAGAGAGAACGGACTTTAGGAGAGAGAAAGGCGGCCACAAAGCTTGGAGAAAAGGAAACCCTTTCTTTTTCCTAATAGATGTAATCTTTCCATTATTATGTATTAGTAGTTTTCCTAATCTTAGTGAGTTTAGGTTTTGGATACTTTCCATTTATCTTCATCTTGTAATCCTTATATAAAGGAACCCCTTGTTCATTAATAATAACACAAAAATATTCATTCTCTAAACAATCTATTTACAACACGTTATCAGCACGATAGACTCCAAAACTCTGAGACAAAACCTAACCTAAAATCCGTCACACATAAACCCTAAATCAGGCGCAACTTAAAATCGATCTATCTCTCAAACCCTGAGGAACCAGACGACGAGCCACATATCAAATTGAAGCTCTTGACGAGACGAATCCATCAGCGTAAACGGTTCGTCGATCCAATCTCAGACGCGCCCACACTCGCAGAAACAATACTCGGCGCCGTCTTGGTCTTTTGGAACCCTAATCCCGAAGAACCCTAAATTGTTCTTGCTTACATTCCGGCTTGCAAACTCCGATCAAGTTCAACTCCGATCAAGCTCAGCTTCAGACATTCCCTGTCCGTGATCACGTCCTCAAGCCTCAGCTCAGCTTGCGTCCAGCTCAGACCAAATCCCCTACCAGACGCAACCGTCCGCGAGAAGAAACAAGCTCGGGATAGCCCTCGGCAACACGACCCGACAGGAGCCGTCCCGCGTCCGTTCGTCTCAGCTCATCTCTGATCTTTGGAGGTCCAGTTTCTACAATCTGCAAAACAAAGGTAATCCTAATTCTGAGAACATGAATCGAACCTGGTTGTTTTGAAAAGATTGAAACCCTAAAAGATAATCTCTAAAACTAAAAGCCATAGGTTAAATACATCAATCCCCTATGAGTAAATCGAAGCTCTATAAGTTCGATCTAAACCTAAAAACGAGATTAATCTATTGATTAATTAAAATCAGAACCTTAAAGGTTTTTGAATCTCAAATCAAATCCCCTTGATCAAAGATCAAAGTTTTTCGAAATCCCCTAAAACCCTAATTTTGAAAAATCGGTTTTAATTTTGATTTGAAACTTGAGTGTTTGATTGATCGCCTAGAGCTATGATTAGGATTTTTTTAAAACTCGAATCTGAATTGCTTGAAATGTTTAAATGTTTAAAAACACTTAATCTCGATTTATATTCCTAAAGGCCTTGAAACCTTAATCTTAAAATCGAATCCTACTAATGTTTAAACCGAAACCCTAGAATTGATTAAGATTATTTTCATACATATGAATCTGAATATGGATTGCATTCATACTGTTTAAAAGGAATCGACCAGCATGTAGTTTATAAAATCTTGAAACCGTTTGCATTAAGTAGAACTACATGGCTGTGTGGCTTGATGATTGTTTCGCACCATGGTCGATTAGATTGCTTGATTTTCATAAATGCGTAAAACATGTTTGTGGCCGAGCTTGTTGATTATCTTGCGGCCACATGATCACATTGTGAGACTTAATTTTGAATGATGATGTGATTCAGATGTCGAAAATCTCAAACAGAGACTATGCAGCCCTTAATCTCTCCGGAGATAACTACTTGCAGTGGGCGCTAGATACAAAGATCAGTCTAAGGTCAAAGGGACTTGGTGATACTATCATCAAGGGCAACAATGAGACCGATAAGAATCGGTACATGGCTATAAGTATTATACGCCATCACCTCATTGAAGGTCTAAAAGATCAGTACATCACGATGGAAAATCCACTAGAACTTTGGGATGCTTTACAGCATAGATATGAT
>NC_027756.1:14671710-14671974 GCF_000695525.1 Brassica oleracea var. oleracea | reverse complement strand
GGCCGATAATGATTCCGACATTGCTAAAGATGACCAGATGGACTTTGAGACTTCTGATTGTCTCAAGGACTAAATTTTGATACGACTTGTCTTATTGCTTTATGTTTTGCTTTGATGTTTCACGATTATATATATATATATAATAAGAGTTGATTTTGAATTCATAATCTTGCCTGATCTTACTTGAACATATAAATGATTTTAAAGAGTTGCCTAAAGGGCATAAAACCAAGTAAGAAATCATGAATGAGTATAGTAAGCATA
>NC_027756.1:14653345-14671562 GCF_000695525.1 Brassica oleracea var. oleracea | reverse complement strand
AAGTGGTCGAGACTATACCTATGATCTCTACTTATAACTATGCTATAAGATCAGTATGATAAGAGGCAAGAGAAGTGGTGACTATACTGATATATCCCACGAAATTTTACACTATATGGCATGATAGGATTAGTCATCCTAAAGTCTAAACCTGATGCAAAGATTGAAAAGGCATATAGTTATCCCGTAAAAGATCTCACATTGTGAAACATGTACACAAAGGGAAACTCATTAGGCTTAATTGTCCCAAGCACCACGACCTTATAGTATGGTCATGAGGGGGAGAGAGGATAAACCCATGATCAATACTACAAGTTCGTGTACCACTATGGTCTAAAGACCATGTTATAAATGGCTCGGCCATAAAAGCCATTCTGTAGAGGCCATGATACAAACAGCAAAACCAAAGAGGCCATTACCCGGCTAAAGAGACCATAAACGGCTCGGCCGTGACTTGGTCGTGACTTGGCCGCATAGTGCAGGCTTGGCCGCACACGTTCCATGTTCGGCCATGTAAGCCATTATTTATAAGACTAAGATTTTAAAGTCTATAAGCTTGGAGACATTATGAATTGACATGTATAAGAATGATAATATGCATCAGGCCATATAAGTGAGCATAGATATTCTCATCTCATATTGAATACGGGTCATAAAACCAGACATACACCATCTTAAGAGATTTTGAAGAAACCACCATATACATACATGTGCCGTCTAAGATGGAACCTCGGAAGAGGATTGAGAATTTATAAGAATAAGATCTTTTCCACGAAATCAAAAGGACCGAGAGCCAAAACATGGGTGATCAAATAGTGGCCAGGTACAGAATGCATGAAACAAATGAATCTGAATATTAAAGGAGAAAGATTATAAGCTGGATAAAGAATGTTAAAAGTACGAATGGTTTTAACCATCATTGTCTTGAACCCGCGAAAGAGTACTCATACAATCATAAAAAGATCATAGAGATTAGAAAAGATAAAACGTGGAGGTTCAAAGTATCTAAAAGAGAGATGGGCGTATTGGCCATATACAAATACAGAAACACCAAATGATAAACCAGTGAAATAGATGGATCTTGTGAGAAGTAAAGAAACCGTGAGAGATGTACATGATGTAAGAGTATTCATGTTTTCCTAACTAACAGCATTCGATTATAGCTTGTTACACAAGGTACTCACAGAGTTCAAAGGAACAGATTATAAGGAGATAAACTCCTATGTGGTGAATGCTGCTACAGATTTTCGAAATTGAAAATGGTCTGGTCATAAGAAAGAAATTAGATACAAATAATACAGTAAGCAGCATATGGATCACTGGATAAGATGAAAGAACAACTTCGTTCCAAAGCTGATTCATGGACTGAAATATAAAGCATCTGCATATAGTATGTAAAAGAAATTGATCACGTGTGATCATTGATCTTGGAGTTGTATAAAAGACAATCCAATACAGTCCATATATTTGAAATTCTTTGTGATTATACTAAACCTAAAAGAGGTTAGTAGGCATAAAATAAATCTATGTGGGTGTCCGACCAAAAGCGTCCGGCCCCGGCCCTTCAAACTAAAGACGTCCGACTCTGTCCGTCTAAGGGCGTCCGGCTCTTCAGCAAAGAACGTTTGGCTCTTCTACTAGACGCGTCCGGCTTTTAAGTCTAAAAGGCGTCTAGCCCTTCTTCTTGATCACGGGCTAGTAGAGACAAAAGATCAACCAGATACAAATGTATTGTAGTCCATGAGCTTGTGAAAGCCGAGATCTATGACCTAATAATATATATTTCAGTGTGTGATATAATCCACAGCAACAGAGGTTATGAGACACCATCAAGAGATGGATAAAGGACTACAATGTCCGAGATTGATATGGTACTGCCTAAGGCGAAGAAATCGATGTCCACATCCATGAGAGTGTTCGGCCGCAGAGCCATAATAAGAGATTATAAACTCACAGCAATGATCATTGATCTTGAACACTAATGAGACAAGTAGTGGACATGTATAGACGAGGTCTATGACCCAGACATGGACCGGCCAGATCGAGACACAGGTTCATGATAACCACGTCTAGTACATTGTCCATAAGTTCTTAGTTTGTCCGATCAAAGTAAAGAGTTAACAGTAGATGATCACGTCTAGACTATGGACACATGCAAACACGATTTGCAAAGACCCAATAGTGATCCCCGAGAACAATATGGTTCACATTATTTAGCACACATGCTTTGCCGGGACACTCGATGTCAAGAGACATGAGAAACGACCTAAAAGGTCAAAGTGGTATAGATACGGCTTAGTAATGAACTTGGCTGATTACTCCCTTCCTACATATACAGGAAAGATCATGCACCAGATGCGTAGAATGTAGAAACCTACACTGAGGTTCACATCAGAGGGAGTAGTGTGTGTTGTACTCTTTTTCCTTCATCATGGTTTTGTCCCACTGGGTTTTCCTGATAAGGTTTTAATGAGGCAACGTGAAGCGTATTACGAATCCTGTATGGTTATGGCATCCAAGGGGGAGTGTTATAAATCAAGTAATGAATGTTCATAACCGGTAGACCCGGACCGAGGTCGGCCCAATACCTAGAAGATGGAGAGATGGTCGAAGCCTAGAGAGAGGAGAGAGAGAGAGAGCCGACTTCAGGAGAGAGAGAGAGGCAGCCACAAAGCTTGGAGAAAAGGAAACCCTTTCCTTTTCCTAGTAGATGTAATCTTTCCATTATTATGTATTAGTAGTTTTCCTAATCCTAGTGAGTTTAGGTTTTGGATACTTTCCATTTATCTTCATCTTGTAATCCTTATATAAAAAAAACCTCTTGTTCATTAATAATAACACAGAAATATTCGGTTTCTAAAGACACTATTTACAACACTATGAACATTTGTTTAATAATAACACAAAAATATTCGGTTTCTAAAGACACTATTTACAACACTATGAACATTTGTTTAATAATAACACAAAAATATTCGGTTTCTAAAGACACTATTTACAACACTATGAACATTTGTAGTGGTTTTTTTTGTCTTGTTGACTTTCTCTGACACTCGACCTCTCAAACATTTTTATCTAACAGTCACAACTTTCTATATAATTAAGAGGTTTTGAACCGAATCCCATACGTCTTCGATACTAAGAACTAGAAATATAATATACTCCCTTTCAAAAACGATCAATGTTTTAAAAAATAGATATTAAATTATAAATCTCAGATAGGGTTGGGCATTTTTTTATTTCATTTGTTATTCATTACGATTCATTCCGAAAAATCTGGATATCCATAAATCTCCGGAGCAAAGCAAATATTAGAATCAATATTCGTTAAATACGAAACAGATCACAAATACTAAAAGTTTTAGGGCCGGATATCCACTTTTCTTCATTTTTATGCAAATAGAAGTATATATACAATTAAATAGAGAGTTATAAATATATAATTTTATATAATAATTATTTTAGCATATAATTTTAATAAATTTTATTTATAAAATTACTTATAAAATTATTAAATTAAGAAAGAAATATAAAATATATATAAAAACTACAATTTTCTAAAATTTTATGTTTTATAAAATTTATGGAGTATATAGTTTCACTAATTTTTACCTTTTGTTTTATATCATGTAAAAGATATTTTTTGAAAATAAACTTGTACTCCCTCTGTTTTTAAAAGATGTATATTCTAGACTTTTCACATATATTAAGAAAACTCATTAAATATGCATTGTTTTTTGTGAATAACAATTTTTCATAATTTTTAGCCAATAGAAATTCAATAAACACCATTAATTTTTTTGAAACTTACAATTTTTCATAAAATCATACATTGAAAAGGTAAAAAATGTATCTTTTTGAAACAATTTTTTTTTCCAAAACATACATCTTTTAGGAACGGAGGGAGTATAGGTTTTTCTTAGATTTACTTTTATTGAACAAAGTGTAAGAGATATTCATAAATATCCATAATTATTCGTAAATATTTATAAATTTTTTGGATAGCGAGAAAAATGGATATCGGTATTTTTATAAAGTAAAATAATCAAAAATTAGATATCTCACTACAAAAAAAATAGTCATTTAACATCACTTATTTTTAATATTTGCATTAGTTTTAATTGATGTAAAAAAATTTTACTTCACTTAAATAAATGACTCTGAAATTGGTGATGCAAATAATTTGCATCATTCTATAGATAAATGATACAAAATAATTAATATTTACATCATTAATTGTAAGTGATACTAATATGCATCAATTATACAAAATGATACCAAAACTAAATCAGTTTTTCTAAATGATGTAAGTATTAACATCAATTGAAACAATTGATTTTAATTATTTATTAATAACTGAAATTTAATTAATATCAAAACATTAAATGATTTTTAATATTTTATTATTTATAATTATTTATTTAATTTTTTATTTGTATATAATTGACGTTAAATAATATCAATGGATAAATTAATTAAATATTCATTAATTTTTAATTGAAATACAATAAATCTGACGAAGAAGAAATAACAAATATAGAGAGAAACATTAAACAAGGTGGAAGAAGAGGAATCAAAGAAACATAGAAAATCATTGTAAAACAGTTAGGTGGAATTGACCATAAAGAGCTTCATGCCTTCATCAATCAAAATTCTTCTTCTTTTTATCCTCATTCCTTGTATCCATGTTTTTATCTCCAATCTCTGTTGATGGTGATGGTGTGAAACTGAATCGATTTAGCAGCGAAGTGGGGGAGATTCGTCAGAAAAATTCTTCATCAACTTCTATTTATTGAGAGTTTTACTTCCTTTTAGATTTTAAGTAGACGCATCTCCTCTTATGTCTTGAGACGTTCTGTTTCCTAACAAAGAAAGACCATTCTACCATGAATAAGTCTAATTTTTCAAAAAATGAAAAAAGTTGAAGAGGAAAAAAAAGATATACTTCTTCAGAAAATTTTCACCGAATCTAAATAGCAACCCTGCATAAGAACAATACCCATCATTATGACTCATAAGACAAGAAAGTTTGAGAAACTAAAAGAGGAAGAAGAACCCATGAATGAGCATTCACAACAAAAAGACGAAGATGCTTAATTTTCGAAGTGAAAGAGTTATAAAAAAAATTAAAGCTCCAATTAAATTAAAGCCATAAGAATAGTAACTACTTCCGTAATCTTTGGTTTTTTGAAGTGTAAGATATTTTTGTAACCGTTCAAGTAAATTTTTTTTAAAGCTTTGTAGTGGTGTTTTCTTTATTCGGAGTTAAGTTTTATACCACATTAAAGTATTAACTGATGCAAAATTTATATAAAAGAACATCATTTTAACTTAATTGATGTTAAAGAAAAACACAGTTATATATTTTTTGTTCGCATCAATTTTTATTGATGTGAATTTTATATCATATTAATAAGTGCTGCTAACCAAAAATAATAATTACATCAATTATTTAATTGATATAAATGTATAGAATCGTATCATTTTTGTTTAAGTAATACAAATTAATAAAGTTTATATCATTTTATTGAAATGATGTCGAATTAGTTAATTATACTATCAGTTATTAGAACTGATTGAAAACTAGATATATTTGTATCATGTACAAATAAGTAATTTAAAATAACATCATTTATTAAGTGATACAATTTAAGTGATACAATACATACTTTTTTTTGTAGTGTCTGTAAACTACGTAGCAAATCATAAATACTGAAAAATACATTACTAGCTGCTATGTGCCCACCCCTAATTTCGGTTCCACTAATTTCATTTATCCAGTGCAAGATATTAGGCACAGCCCACAGAAACATAAAAGAGAATTTTTTTTTTCTATTATAGCCTTCTTTTTTAGATATGCGAAAATCGTTAAAAAGTGATGAAATTCTTACGAAACCACTGATATGATTTCCATCTTATATTAAATGTAGAAAATTAAAAATATTTTTTTAATTTTTACAGAACTCTAAAATAAAATAATAATTTAGTTTAATATACTTGAAATATGATTTTAAATATGTACACATTTTATATACATATATTCATTAAATATATTATAAACAATTATTATTTTAGGTTAATATACAAAACATATATAAGAGCTTCTCTTTTTAAATGATTTATGAAATGAATGGTGAAACAAACATAATTAAATTTAGAAAATTTGAATATATTAAATATATGGCCAAATTTAAAAGTTTTTGTAGGATTTAGTTTGGCATGAATTGAATATTAAAATTAGGATCACTACATTAATTTCTTACACAATTAAATATTAGTGTAGATATATTTGACGCATTTAGATTGAAATCAAAGTTTGTAAGGGCGATAAATTAAAAGGTCAATCAAAATGATGAGTTTTTCTTTTTTGAAACGTTTTTGGTATTGATTTTTCTTTTACAAAAATTATAATATACAGTGACCAAGATAGAAAAAATAATTAAAATAGTCTATTGGTGTTGAATTTTTTAATATTTTGTAATAGAAAACAACTGAGATACAAAAGAAAAAAAGAATATTAAGAGCATGATTAATGGGGAAGACCCTAACTTCAATGCTATAAAATCAAATTAAATAAAGTAACTAAACTTTTGGAGCCAAAAGTTATGTCTGCCTTCCATTTCGTTCACCTGTCAATACGAGGGCAAGGCTTAAACGAACGAAGTCGCCACCATCTAAATCGGGTTTTGAGTTACTAAGAGGGTCACAAGAATGGGAGAAAAGCTTAGCCACACATCTACAGAACCATCAACCATTTAAAAGCTGCTGTCAGAAAATAAAGAAAAATGCAGAGAAAATAACTAATGACATATATCCGATCATGTTTAAGCAAGTGGGAGGAGAGATCTTTACCGCATTTTTCTATTGTCCTTTCCAAAAACCAGTGTTTTTAAAACCGGACCGACCTGATGGTTGGACCGGGTTCGACCGTGAACCGGTTATGTAGTCGGGTTGGTCTAGTAATTGGTTCGACCATGATTCGGCCACATACCGGATTATATTTTAAGGTTATTAAACCAATAAAAACCACTAAAACTATCGAAAATCTATAAACCATCCATATAAACAAGAAACTAATTTATATCCTCTAAACTATATTTGCAAAGTGATTTTGCCACATGTCCTTTCTACAATCAATTTCACCAAAAAAAATATGACATGACTACTAAAATTGATGACATGGCTTCCGGAAAAATATTACATGGATAATTTCATTTAATGTTAATTTATATTTTTGGCAAACTTATTAGAATATGATAATAATTCATATATTGCATTTAATATTGATATTTCTTTTTTGGTAATTTTTTTTAAATATGGTAATAGCTCATACATCATCTATAAATAAATATATTCATATATAACATTTCAAATTTTGAAATATTATTATTTTTGTATAATTATACAATTTGTATTACTAAAGCTTTCAAAAATTTCTACAATTTTTAAAAAATTTAAATATCTAATCGTAATATCATTAGTTTCTTATATTTCTACAAATTTTTAAATATTAGTAAAAAATAGTGAAATCTATAATATTTAATAAAAATTATTTTTAAATATAACTTAGATTTAAAAAATTCTTTACTGCACATGGTGCAGGAAAACACTTAGTTTATAATATTTTACGTTCAAAATTGATTTATATTTTAACTATGCATCATGTTTACTAATATTACTTTTATATTTACATACTAAAAAAATATTAAACCATATTATTGAACCAGGTTTGACCTGGTTGAATCATATTGAACCGTGACCCAAAATATTTCCGGTTCAGCTTCTGGTCCGGTTTTAAAAACACTGGCAAAAACTTATTTTTTTTTTTTTGATCTCGGCTTCCTTTGGCGCCACCATCCCAACCAACGGCGAATGTAGGTTTTACATTAGGGGCACGTGCACACTGCTCATAATAAATTTGATATTCAGAATTTAGTTTTAAGTATTTTAATGATAATTTTTAGCCATAGAAACAGTCAATAAAATTGCTTTCTGCACCCATATCAGTCTATGATTAACATTTTTCATTTTTTTCATTTATTTTCCTTACCACTTATGCACCATATCTTATTACTAGGATTCTTTGGATTCACCCATGACCTCAACAAAAAATCGCCAAGATTGAGCGATGAGTTTTCTGATCTAAATCACTGTAAATTGTCGTAGTTTTAAAATTGTTGTATCTATTTAGTATGTGATTGTGTATTTATCATTTAATGATAACCATTGAGTAATCCAATAATAAAATTTTAGATGATTAAAAACATAAATATAGCTGAACAGAAAAGTAGAAAGACTCGGCCAAAGCATACTTTTACCAACTTGTAGTTGTACGGAAAACAGATTTTTCATACATGAAAGAAACATAGTTTAGAAAAAAATATTTTAACCATCATCACGTACGAATCCAAAAGAAACAACAAAAGTATCACAACACATCCTAAGAACCGAACCAACAAAACCTGCACCAACAGATCCTAAAAACTTAAAGCAAAGAAAAAAAACAGATCCACCACCAAAGCTTTTAACTCCATCAAAGCTTAACTCCATCAAAGCTTATACCTGATAGCAGAGAAAACAATAAACAACAATCACTATGCAATGATATATAACAAAACGAGTCAAAGGGGTACCTGTGATTCTTGGTTTGGCCCTTCTCCTTGTGACAATGTGTTTTTTTTTTTTGGCTTTCTATAAACTGAGGCACCAATATTTGGACATTTAAAAGCATTATGACCTGTTATCCCACAATGTCCACACGTCATTGTCCTTCCTTCCCTGCTAGCTTTAAGTTTCTTAGGAGATTCTTCACCGCATTGAACCTTTCGTTTCTTTTTTGGAGACTCATTTTTTCCTTTAATCCTCTTTTGCCTCTTCTTGCGACCTTTAGATTCTGGCCTCGTTGGTGGTTGTATCCGAGTTTCATCGGTTTTTCTCCAAAATCGCATGCCAGTAACAGGAGAGATAGAGTTCTCATATGTGGCACGCCATTTAGAGGTCAGGTACCAATCTGAAACATAATCATCAGATTTCCACTTCATATGCATGAAGCATGATCACTCGTAGAGCATGGCGACATGGAATGCCGGTCATATCCCACTTCCGACATGAACATGTCCTTCTTGTCATATGGCCACTATGGCCAAGATTATTCTCACGCACATCAAACTGCCCATTAGCTCCAGCAACTGCTCGACCATTATTTTTGTGTTTTGACTCTTCCTCAATGGTTTTTGCCACTTTCTTACTGTATTTCCCCTTGTGTTTCTTCATTTTTTCCTTCCGAAAATCAGTGCGTACCATAGCTAGACGCCTTATTGTCTCAAGCATCTCCACTAAAGGCATCTCTCTTGCTGTGTTGATTGTGTTGTTATATGTCTCCGAGAAATTGTTGTGAACAACTTCATAACATGCTGTACCCGTGAAGTAAGCACGGCTGCAAGTCTGAGGATTTTTTTCCATTAATGTTTCATAAACACCAAGAACATACTGCCTCATTTCTTCAATTCCTTCATCATACTCAGCAACCGTGTATGCCTTTGCAATTTTCCAAAAGATCTTCCTCATTATTGCCCTGCCCGGATGCACTCTTGTAAGGTTGCCATATATATGGCGAGCACACATACGATGTTCTATCTTAGGAAGCTCTTGATCCACAACAATAAGCAAACCTTTCTGCCTATCCGGTATTAGCGTGAATCCTTCTCCATCACCAATACCAAGGTCAGCTTTGAGTTTTGCAATGAACCATACCCAATTGTCTGTGTTTTCCACTTGTACAACTGCCCCAAGCAACTGGATAGAGCTGATTGTTTGCATCTCTTCCAACGGCTGCCAAGAGTTGACCTTTTACATTGTTCTTTAAAAAACAACCATCGATCTCAATAATGGGACGGCAGTAGGCACGCCATGTGTCACAGAGTGCTTTAAAACAGACATAGAAACGATCGAATAAATCAACTCCTTCAACTCCAGCCACTGTCCCAAGCTCAATAGTCGACTCTGGATTAGTTCTAAAACATGTAATAGAAAGTTAAGAGTTCAGTTTTATTTTATAAAAGCGCACAAAACTGTTCTACTTACCTCAACAGCTCTGTTTCGTAGTCTCTGAACCTTGCAAATTGCTCATCGTCTTCATCTTGAATCATCTTTAAAGCCTTCCCCTTTGCTTTTCTACACTGGTTATGTGTCACAACCAAGTCATATCGGTCCTCAAGAGTTTGTTGCATTGCTTGTGGCATCAAATCAGGATTTCTTCTAAAGTCATTCAAGAACAATTTTGCAATTACACCGTCCTTCACCACTTTGGTAAACCCGTCCTTGTCACAGGAATGCTCATCATTGCAGAACTTAGCCATGAACAATTTTATTGGTTTCTCATACGAACAATATATCCTAAAAGGACAACCTTCACCAATTGTACACCTCACTTCGGATTTTTCGGATCCCCATCTAGTGAACTTCACATTCCGTCTTGTTTTAAGCACATAATCGACAATGGCTTCTTTGAACTCAGTGATGGCATCAAACGTCTGCTCCAGCCTGATCTCTCCACTGAAATTTATGTATTTATCATAATGTTTCCGACCATTTGCTCCATCCTCTTCATCACAATCCGAGTTGGGCGGTGTATCCTCATCATTGCATTCTTCTTCCTCATCAACAAACCCTGCTATATTTTCTTCAATACGAGCTTCCTCCTCACACATCTTATCTCTGTTACCACCAACTGTCGCATGAGAAGCATCTCCCACGGTCTCATTAGCATGAGAAGCATCATCATTAACATCATCTTCCTCGAGAAATACATCAACCATTTTCGTCCGTACAGCTGCTTCACACATCCTCTGAAAATTTTGGTCACCATTAAATATGATCTTTAGCTCTTCAAGACTCTCATACGGCATCTTATACCATATCCTATGGTTATATAGTGACACGCCCAATACATTCACCAAGTGGGTAAAGATCTCACGTGGATCACAATCAATAGTCTGTACATTGTAAAGTCACCAAATATCGTATGTGTATGCGAACAATGTATAAAACAGTATCTTCGTTTTATTTCTTTCTTAGCTTATTAAATCAACATACATTATAGATCTCTATATATATGTAATAGAAACCTTAGCTTAATCCTATTACACATTGTATTAGGAAACTTTCCTTATATCCTAATCCTTATGTTATTCTACTTATCTTAATGAATAACTTGTTTCCTAAATAATCTTCATTGAAGCTTATCCAACATTCTCCCTTCTAAGCTTCAAGTTATCTTTACTTAGATCTTCAACTTGTATCAGCTCTCTCATCTCCATAAACTTGATTCTTGCTAGAGCCTTGGTTAGAATGTCCGCTTTCTGTTTTGCTCCTGGTATATGCTCCACATTGATCTCGTCTCGCTCCACTCGCTCTCGAATGAAATGAAAACGCTTGTGGATATGTTTGCTTCTTCGGTGAAAAACAGGATTCTTAGCCAATGCGATAGCTGAATTATTGTCGACACGGATTAGCGTCTTCTCCATCTCTTTTCCTGTGATTTGGCTCATCAAATCTTGGAGCCAGATAGCCTGCTTTGCGGCTTCAGTCGCGGCCATGAATTCTGCTTCGCAGGAGGACAGAGCCACCGTGTCTTGCTTCTGTGAGCACCAGGTTACTGGCGTTTCTCCAAGACAAAATAGGTGTCCCGTTGTGCTTCTCCCATCATCAGGGTCTGTGTTATGACTACTGTCACTAAAGCCCACAAGTCTCTTAGTACCTCCTTTCTTGTATGACAAACCATAGCCCACAGTTCCTTTTAGATACCTTATCACCCGTTTCAGTGCATTGCCGTGAGATGTCCTCGGTGAGTGCATGTACCTACTTAGGATACCAACCGCAAATGCCATGTCAGGTCTTGTGTGCATGAGATATCTGAGACAGCCAATTCTTCTTCGATAGAGAGTTGAATCTATCTCGGGTTCGTCTTGTCCTTTGGAGAGTTGCAGACCAAACTCCATTGGTATACATGTTGGATTGCAGTCATCCATTGCAGCTTCTTTCAGTATTTTCTGTGCATAAGCTTCTTGAGTGATCGTGATGCAATCTGGACTGTGCTTTACTTCCAATCCAAGGTAATAAGTCAACAACCCTAAGTCCGACATCTCAAAGTTCTTTGACATATTCTTCTTGAAGTCTGCGATTTTAGTCTTAGAGTTGCTGGTGACGAACAGGTCGTCAACATATATAGCAACAATGAGTAGCTTTCCTTCATCATCTTTACAATAAACAGAGCTTTCTTTTGAACACTTCTTGAAACCTAACCGCTTGAGAATCTGGTCAAGCTTTGTGTTCCAAGCTCGTGGAGCTTGTCTTAATCCATATAAAGCTTTAGAGAGTTTGAAAACCTTATGTTCTTCTCCCTTCTTTTCAAACCCTTCAGGCTGCGAGATATAAACCTCTTCATTCAACTCACCATGTAGGAAAGCGGTCTTGACGTCTAGATGATGAATCTCCCATTTGTTTGCTGCAGCTAAGCCAATTAGTAAACTTATAGTTTCTAGTCGAGCCACTGGAGCAAAAACTTCGTCGAAATCAATTCCATGTTCTTGTACATAACCTTTAGCTACAAGTCGAGCTTTGAACTTATTGATTGATCCGTCTACGTTTCTTTTAACTTTGAAGACCCACTTAAGACCAATGATCTTGACTCCTGGCGGCAACTCTACGAGCTCCCATGTGTTGTTTTTGTTGATGGAGTCAATCTCATCTTCACATGCATTCGTCCATATCTTGTTTCCCTTTGCTTCATAGAAATTTCTTGGTTCGTCGTTGATCGAGAGAAGTAACAACTCACATTCTACTTCAGCAAGTAATAAATAATCATCAAGATAACCTGATTTGTTTCTTTGACGAGTTGAGTGTCTTGTTTCTTGAGTTGTTGCTTCTTCATTGACTTCTTCGACATGTGTTGTTTCTGGTTCTTCTTCTTGATGCTCTGTCTCTGCGGTAACGTTTTCTACTTGACGCTTACCAGCTATAAACGGACCATTACCTTCATCAAGAGTAGTTCCCCAAATCATACTGGACATACCAGAGTTTGTGTTGGCTTCTTTATCGAATCCCTTCCAATTCCAACAAGTTCTTTCATCAAAAATAACATCTCGACTGACCACAATTGCCTTTGAAGTAGGATTATAGAGTCAATATGCCTTTGAGCCAGGCTCAATTCCCAGATTAACAAGAGCTTGTGATCGATCGTCTAGTTTCTTCAGACGATGAGAGTCAATTTTTGCGTGTGCAACACACCCAAAGACTCTGATATGAGCAATACTCGGCTTTCTTCCTCTCAAGCTTTCGTATGGGGTGCTATTTTTAAGTACTCGTATGGGTACTCGGTTTATAACATAAGTGGCATGTCGAACCGCTTCTCCCCACATGTAGTTTGGAACTTTGGTTGCTTTTAACATACTCCGAGTCATCTCCATGAGGGTTCGGTTTCTTCTTTCTACTACGCCATTCTGTTTCGGGGTGTACGGCGCCGTTAGATGACGCTTGATCCCACTTTTGTTACAAAACTCCTGAAACTACCTTGATGTAAACTCCCCTCCTCTGTCTGTATGGAGTGTTCCTACTGTTTTGTTTACTTCTTTCTCAACGAGGCTATTGAGATCTTTGAACTTGTCGAAAGCTTCGCTCTTTTTCTTCAACAAAATAGTCCACATATATCTCGTACAATCATCAATTATAATGAATATGTAACGGTTGTGTGCTGGTGTGGCTGGTGAGATTGGACCACAAAGGTCTGCGTGCAGAAGTTCTAGTTCATTAGCTGACCTGTAGGATGTTGCATTAGGAAAGCTGTGCCTAGTTTGTTTACCAACCAAACACGAGTCACACAACTGATTCTCTTCTTTGATTTCAGGTAGGCCGTGAACCATGTTCTGTGCTGCCATAGTTTGTATTGTTTTGAAGCTAATGTGACCAAGACGCGCATGCCATCTCCACGGTTCTTCTTTTATCTTCGAGAGAAGACAGCTAGGTTTACCGACTTTAAGTGGAACTTTATAAAGTCGATTAGGAGTTCTTAGAACCTTGGTGAGAAGTCTTCCGTTTGAATCTCTCAAAGTTAGGTAATCATCCTTCATCCTAACGTCGCAGCCTTGCTCTGTTGCCTGTCCCAAGCTGAGAATGTTACTTCTCAAATCAGGAATATAGTAGATATCAGTGAGAAGTCTTTGCTCCCCTGTTTTAGCTTCAAACAATATCGATCCTTTTCCATCAATATCCACACATGAGCCGTCTCCGAACTTCACTTTTCCTTTAATATTTTGATTCAACTCGGAGAAATAACCCTTATCACCCGTCATATGATTACTTGCGCCATTATCCAAGTACCATATTCCTTCTTCTTTCTTGCTTGTCTCGAGTGTTCTAGGTATGACTTTCTCCTCGTTCTGAAACACAACCTCATGCATATAGAGTGCAGCATCTGCAACTTGTGTTTCAGTTTTGTTGAGCTCTTGATTCTCTTCTTTCTTCTCAGGGCAAACAGACTTGAAGTGACCCTTTTTCTTGCATTTGAAGAAAGTGATATGAGAGTAGTCTCTCTTCTCTTTGTTCCACTCTCCAGAATTGCCTCTACCGTGTCCACTTCCCCTGTTGCCTCTACCACGTCCTCGATAATTACCTCTTCCTCGTGCTCTCGAATTCTGATCATTCGATCCTTCTGAACTTGAGAAAAGCAGATTGTTTTGTTGATCGTTTGTTGTATCTTCTTTGATAGGTTCTTCATATGCTTTAATTCTCCCAACAACATCCTCATACTTGATTGTATTTAAATCTAGCATCTGCTCGAGAGAGGCCACCAACATGATGTACTTTGATCTAGGAAGACTATTTAAAAATTTCTTTACAAGTTTAGGTTCTTCAATACTCTGTCCTAACGAGGTCGATTTCGATGCAAGTTCAGATAACTTGCCTGAGAAGGTATCTATTGTTTCCGAATCAGACATCTTTAGACGTTCAAAATCGTTCATCAAGGTCTGCAGCCGAGCTTCTCTTACACGATCTGCGCCAAGGTTTATTGATTTCAAAGCTTCCCACATCTCTTTAGGAGAGCTCTGTTCACCGACTTGCAATATCAAATTCTCTGGAACGGATTGAAAGAGAAGTACCGTGGCAAAATCATTCTTCTCTTCTTTATCTGTTCCTGGTTTGATCGCTTCCCATACCTTATGGACGCGTAGAAGAACTTTCATTCTCATTGCCCAAACCGTGTAATTGGTTGAAGTTAGCTTTGGACAGACAACAGTCCCGGGAATCCCATCTCTTCGTCCCAGCGTATTCGTGTCTATCAACGCTTTCTCTTCAGCCATTGATTCTTTGAGTCGCAATCACACAAATTAACCTCAAGCTCTGATACCAAATAAAGTCACCAAAGATCGTATGTGTATGCGAACAATGTATAAAACAGTATCTTCGTTTTATTTATTTCTTAGCTTATGAGATCAACATACATTATAGATCTCTATATATATGTAATAGAAACCTTAGCTTAATCCTATTACACATTGTATTAAGAAACTTTCATTATATCCTAATCCTTATGTTATTCTACTTATCTTAATGAATAACTTGTTTCCTAAGTAATCTTCATTGAAGCTTATCCAACACATTGTTGGTCCTAAATTATTAAGACCAATTGGCTAAAATAATAAAGGTAAGAGTGAAGAGAAATGGGAAACATCCCACATCGCCTATGAGGAACAAAACAGAGAAGTATAAATAAGACTTAAGCACATGAGTGTGTAAACGGCTTCAGAAGAGAGGATGGCTCCCCACGCGCGCACCGCCGTCTGGCCAGCTAGGCTCGGCGTGGGCGTGGGCTTGGGTCTTGGGTCTTGGTGGAGGGCCTCCGGCCCAATAAGAATATTCTTTTTGGACCAAGTTAAGCTCAACGTTTTGCCATTTAATTCGGAAAAAAAAACATGCATTTTTATTTAAAACGACAAGTACTTTGTTTAGAAAATAAAAACGTCATGCATTTTATCCTCTCGAAAGTTTTAAACGAGATAGAGAGAGTCTTTAGGAAGAAGTTTCAGAACTCAACTTCCCTCGATCTCCGCGAGATTCTCGCCCACGTGCAGCAGCTGTTGCGGGAAGTGGGTCTTCTCCGTTTCTTTAAATATCGTCTCTCCTCTTCCTTCATTGTTTAATTTTTTTTTCGCATCGAAACCAACAGAAAAAATCCCTTAGCGTAAGTCGTAAATACGAGAGTGTTTCGTAGAGTTAATATTTCGATAGGGCGATAACGATTGAGCCGTGATTCGTCTGCCATGGTTTTATCCTGGAACTCTATATTCGTACAGTCCCGTCTCACTAACGGAGCGAATATTTTGAGTTAAGGAAAGAAATCATATCTCGACTCCATGTCTCTTTGCGAATACGATTTCTTATCGTTCTTGTATTCGTCTTTTACATTCGTCTATTTCCTTAACATCGCTTTTATTTTATCGTTTATGTTAGTCCGGTTTTCCGGCGTCTACATACATTTCCTCCGTCGTAAGCAAGGTCGGGACTTGAATTTTTCAACTTCCCCTTGTAGTGACAATTGAATATTACACCACTAGAGCTGAAACAAGGAATAAGAAGAGTGAGAAGGCTAAGGAGTTGGAAGAATGAAGATTGAAGTGGAGAATGAAGATTGAAGTGAAAGCCTCTCTTTACAAGCTAGGGTTTGCAGTTACAATATTATTCTACTCATATTGTATAAAGAGTCAAGTACTTCTCTATTTTTGAATTATGCTTTGTATGTTGTAAGTTCTGAAGACGCTATGAGTCTAGAACACTCGATCGCTATGAGATCACTGATGCAGTCTTAAGCTCGCCATGAGAGCTTAGATTGTTTTCATACTACAAAGCTGAGAGATATTGTATTGCTTTACGATTCGAATATAAGAGTTTACAGAGTTACATTGATCAAGGATCTATCATTGGTGCGGTGAAAAGTTTGAACACGACGAGTGCGATGGCGACGAGCGGTTCTCCGGTTCAATCGGTGTATGAAGAAGATCTGGAGGTGGTGGATTCGAAGACGAGAGGTCACGTTGAGTTTCTCATGGGAGCGTTCGAGCGATTGAATAAGGAACATGCGGTGACGAATTCTTCCGTGGCGACGATGGAAGGGAAGCTGACGTCGATTGAGTCGGTGATGTCTAATTTGGCTTCGTCGGTTCAAGCGATGATGAAATCGGTGGGAAAGATGCCGGTTCAGGACGAAGATCAACTTTTCGGTTCTTCGAAGCCAAATTCTCAGGTACATCGACCTCTTTTGGAACAATCGCATAGTGTTTTGCTAGGGCTTCGACAGGATTATTTGAATCTGGGAAATCGCGAGAGTATGTTGAAGAAGGTGGAGATGCCTTTCTGTGATGGATCGAAGGTATCAGAATGGATTGTTGATATTGAGTATTTTTGTACGCTGGGGAGGTATAGCGATGAAGCTTCGAGGTGGTTTTCAGAAGTGGAGAGATTTTCTTAACAGAATGATGGTTCGTTTTTCCGAATCCATTGACAATGAACCAGCTACTCGTTTGTTTACGATCAAGGAAAAGGGGACAGTGGCTGAGTACGTTTCAGAGTTTGAGGAACTATCTGCTCAAGTTCCTGGGGTTGAAGATCGTCATTTATAACAAATCTTCTATAATGGCTTGTCTGTGGAGATGAAAGAGGTGATTAGAATGAAGGATCCTCAGGGCTTACCTAACTTCATTGTAGCGGTCTTACGTATGGAGTCGAGTGCGTTCTGTAAAGTTGTTAGTGATTCTCGGGGAGTGGATGATCGCTCTAATGCTCTAGGAGACAAAATGGTGGGAAGAATTTTGGAGCAGGTACCTATGTTAAGAGTAATGAGCGGATGCGAAGTGAAGCGGGAGTGTTGAAAGAGAACTTTCCTCTACAGCGTGCGTTGCAGAGAGCTCGACAACGTTATACTGATGCGGAACTGAATGCATTGCGGAGAGATAAACTTTGCTTTACTTGTAAGGCTCCGTGGTCTCGGACTCATGATTGTCCTAACAAGGAGGTACGTATTCTGACGGTGATCAATGGATGTGAGATGGAGGTGTTGGAACAGCCGGATTATGAATTGGAGGATATCATATTGGGGGGAGAACAACAGTTGATGACACTGTCTTTCAACTCTTTTGTGGGGATTGATTCACCTCGAACAACAAAA
>NC_027756.1:14645373-14653276 GCF_000695525.1 Brassica oleracea var. oleracea | reverse complement strand
ACGGAGGTGGTTACTAGGTTGCAACTGAAAGTAACGGTGGATAAAAAGCAAGAAGTATTGTTGGGCAATGGTGTTACCATAAGGGCTTTGGGAGTGTGCAAAGCAGTTCCAATTCAGTTACAATCAGCGGAGTTTATATCTGATTTCATTGTGTTGGAGTTGGGAGCTGTTGATATTATCTTGGGAGTGTTGTTGGTTGGAAACATTGGGGAGGTGTGAAGTTGATTGGAAGTTGCAGGAGTTTTCTTTCATCTATCAAGGTCGACAAATCATGTTACATGGCGATCCGGAGTTACACAATAACAATGCCTCTTTGGTGTCGGCAATGCTGAAGTCTAAGATTATAAGACCAAGTGAGAGTCCGTTCTTTAGTCCAGTTCTACTGGTTAAGAAAAAAGATGGCAGTTTCAGATTTTGCGTAGATTACAGAGCTATTAACAGAGCCACAATTCCTAACAAATACCCAATTCCGGTTATTGATCAGTTGCTGGACGAGTTACACGGAGCTTATGTATATTCTAAGCTGGATCTGAGGTCGGGTTACCATCAGATTGGGATGTGCGAAGAGGATACAAGAAGACCGCTTTCAGAACGGTGGAAGGCCATTATGAGTTTTTGTTCATGCCTTTTGGCTTGACCAATGCTCCAGCTACTTTTCAAAGTCCGATGAATAAGGTTTTTAAACCATTTCTGAGGGACTTTGTTTTAGTACTTTTTATGATATTTTGGTGTATAGTGCCAATATGAGCAGCATCTGGTTCATCTGAAGCTGGTCTTGGAGGTGTTGAGGACGCATAAGCTTTTTGTGAATGCTAAAAAATGCACGTTTGGAGTTTCTCAGGTAGAATAACTTGGGCATATCATCTCAGAGAAAGGTGTTGCTACGGATGGTGAGAAGACAGTGGCAATGCTTAAATGGCTGGTTCCTACAACAGTCAAACAGTTACGGGGTTTTTGGGTTTAATAGGTTATTACAGAAGGTTTGTGAAGCATTATGAGACGATTGCAAGGCCGTTAACGTCTTGTCTGAAGAAATATCAGTTTGAGTGGCAGGAGGAATTTCAACTGGTATTTGAAAGACCAAAGACGGCGATGACTAATGCTCCAGAACCCCTGATTTTAACAAGCTTTTTGTGATCGAATCATATGCATCTGGTTTTGGTTTGGGAGCTGTTCTGATGCAGGAGGGCAACCCCATCACTTTCTTTAGCCATGCTTTGACGCCTCGTGAGCAGATGAAGCCAGTGTATGAGAGGGAATTGATGGCAGTGGTAATGGCGGTTCAGAAGTGGAAGCACTATCTGCTGGGTAGGAAGTTTCATGTGCACACTGATCAGTGATGTATCAAGTATTTGTTGGAACGAAAGGAGGTGAACATGGATTATCAACGATGGTTGACGCGTTTGTTGGGCTTTGACTTCGAAATCTTTTACAAACCAGGTTGTGAGAACAAGGCAGCCGATGGTTTATCTCGAAGTATTGCTTTGACTGGTTTGCTCCTTCATTTGACAGTACCAACAATGCTTCAATGGGAGGATTTATTTTCTGAGATCGCAGCTGATGTGGAGTTACAGAAAAAGTTAACTCAGGTGAGGCAGGGTTCTTCGAAGTATACAGTGAGTGAGGGAAAGTTATGGAGGAAGAAGCGTTTAGTGATTCCAAAAAACTCCAAGTTCATTCCTCTTATATTGCGGGAGTGCCATGATGGGAAAGCAGGGGGACACTCTGGAGTAGCTAAGACACTGAAGAGGATTCAATTGTCTTTTCATTAGGATGGGATTAAGAAGTTGGTTCAGAAGTATGTAGCTGAATGCATGGTGTGCCAGACTCATAAGCACTCTACGTTATCTCCAGCAGGGCTACTTCAACCTTTGCCAATTCCGAATCGTGTGTGGGAGGACATTAATATGGATTTCATTGAAGGACTTCCAACTTCGGGTGGGATTAATATGATTTGGGTGGTGGTTGATTGCTTGAGTAAGTATGCCCATTTAATTGGTTTAAAACACCCTTTTACTGCTTCGGATTTGGCTCGGAAATTTGTATCTGAGATAGTGAGGCTACATGGGTTTCCTCGAAGTATTGTCTCTGATAGAGATAGGCTGTTTCTGAGCTCATTTTGGAAGGAAACGTTTCGCTTGGCGGGTACGGATTGAAGTTTAGCACGGCTTTTCACCCACAAACAGATGGTCAGACTGAAGTACTCAACCGCTGCATGGAAACGTATTTACGTTGCTATGCCTCGACTCATCCTTGCACTTGGTCATTATTTCTTAGTTGGGCTGAGTTTTGGTATAATACTACGTTTCACAAGTCCCTCCAAACGACTCCCTTTCAGGTTGTGTATGGGCGTGAACCTCCGGGGTTGATTCGTTTTGTGTAAGGTTCCACAAGTAACTTCGGATTGGAGGAATCTTTGAGGTTGCGTGATAAGATGTTGGAGCAGTTGAAGTTGAATTTGTTGTATGCTCAACAGATTATGAAGAATCAAGCAGATCAGAAGCGTAGGGATGTGAATTTGGAGGTTGGTGACATGGTTTATTTGAAGTTAAGGCCGTTCAGGCAACAAACGGTGGTACATAGATTTTGTCAAAAACTAGCAGCAAAGTTTTACGGTCCTTATCGTGTGGTGGATAAGATTGGCAAGGCTGCGTACAGGTTGTTGCTACCGGAGGGTTCTAGGATTCACCCTGTGTTTCACATTTCTCAATTGAAGAAAGCTCTGGGAGTAATGAGGAGGTTCAGGCTTTACCGCCAGTTTACTTGGACCCGAGTGATACACCTTTGGAACCCGCTGATGTGTTGGCTAAGCGTTTTAACAAACATGGAGAAACAGAGTTGCTGGTAACTTGGAGTGGGAAATAGAGTGTAGAGGATTCTTGGATGTTGTCGTGGGAGTTTGTGGAGTGTTTTCCTTCGTTCCAGCTTGAGGGCAAGCTTGGTTTCGATGGGAGGGGCATTGATAGATACCATAACACATATTATAGGAGGAATAAGAAGAGTGAGAAGGCTAAGGAGTTGGAAGAATGAAGATTGAAGTGAAGAATGAAGATTGAAGTGAAAGCCTCTCCTTACAAGCGAGGGTTTGCAGTTACAATATTATTCTACTCATATTGTATAAAGAGTCAAGTACTTCTCTAGTTTCGAATTATGTTTTGTATGTTGTAAGTTCTGAAGACGCTATGAGTCTAGAACACTCGATCGCTATGAGATCGATGATGCAGTCTTAAGTTCGCCATGAGAGCTTAGATTGTTTTCATACTACAAAGCTGAGAGATATTGTATTGCTTTACGATTCAAATATAAGAGTTTACATAATTACATTGATCAAGGATCTATCAGAGAGAGACGAGGACAAGGAGTGAGAAGGGATGCGAGAGTAGGGAGGAGGGGAGAACGAGAGAGACGATTGTGGCGTAGGGTTAACCTTGAAATAGGCGAGATTCTTACGAATCTAGGAGATGGAGTCGGTGAGTGCTCCGGTCTATGAGTTCCATCCATGGGCGGCGCTGAGGGAGGCCGTCATGGAGATAGGAGGAGAGTCGGCGTGAGAGTTGATTGGTGGTTGGGGGTTGAGTGGCTTGTTGGTTGGTGATGGGGAGAGTCACCTAAGAAGACAATGGTGTCGGTGACGTTGTGTGTGCGTGCGACGGATTAGCCGAGAGGATGTGGAGAGTTTGATTTGAGATAGTAGAGAGAGAACAAATGTTTCAGAAAGGAAAACAAAAGAAAGTGGAAAAGCGATAGGTTTCGTTTAGATACAAATGAAAATACGAATGAAAATACAAATAAGCTAATAGGTTTGGTTGGAGCTAATAGGTTTGGTCGAGGAGAAATAGGGGTACCTGTGTCACTATAAAAAAATGTATAGTAGAAATTCCATTCTTGCAAATTAAATTATTATTGATGTATATAGAGTGCAATTACTCTTAAATATATTATGTAGAAATGTATTTTGTTTTTAAAATTTTAAAATTGTTTCTTTTAATAATGTATTTTTATTATATATGTTATTTATGAAGAATATAAAAGAAAACTAGTATTAAAAGGAAATATAATTTAATAATGAAAATTATAATATAATATTTTTACTTCATTAAATGTATCTATGTAATTAACCGTTATAATAATTGCGTTAAGAAATAATTTAGAAAACAGCCTAACTAGTATCGCAAAATACTATAATCTATTGACTAAAATATATCGTCACCACCTAACTCGTGGCAGACTAAAATATATAACAAAATACAATCCCTTATATACTAAAGCACAAGTCACTCCACCAATCAAAATTTAACATATGGCAAGTGTTTACAAAATTTTTTAAAAAAAAACAAAAAACAAATTACAACAAGTTTATTTGATCATAAATATTTTAACTGCCAACGAAAGAATCCTTATTTTGCAAACTAGCATCATCACACGTTCATATATGTTATGTAACTTCCAGTTATGTCAACAGTTTCATACGCTATATAAATCTGAAGCAAAATTTTAAAAATCTGAGTCAATCAAATTTTCTGCATTTTTCTTTCTTATCCACTGTTCATATTCTTTGGCTTGATTTTGAAAAGAAATTCTTTCTTAACTTTTCATTAAAAAATATAATATGTATTCGTAAATAAAAAACAATATGATTCAATCTACATGATTTAAACTGAAAATGTTATTAAACTGAAGATGTTATTAATATGAGAATTCCATTACCACAAACCTAAGTTATTTTCAACGTGGAAAACTATGCTTGTGGATAAAAAGTATAATCATTTATATCTAAATATCTGTTTCAAAATACGGAACTAAGTTTTGTAGACATTTCTTATATAGCAGAGAGACAAAATTTAAGTTACGTGAAGCAGAAATTGAAAAAGAAATTTAAATTTGTAACTTCACTAATCTATCAATGGTATTTTTGCAGATATATATATTTCAAACATGAAAACATGTCAACAAATAGATATTCATTTGATGTAAAATCAATATTTGTATCGACATTTATAGATTAAACACGTCTATGAAACCAATATTTGATGCAGTATATTTTATACACACATATAACAATTATATATATATATATATAAGCATTTATTGTGTCTTCATTTCTTGGAAAAAAATAAAAAAATTGTTTTGGCAACTCACGTCGCTTTGTTTGAAGGCAACTACTTCTAAATTTATATAACAATGTGTTAGGTAGGTTTAGAAGATATATAACTATAATAATAATTTGTTATTGATAAGTCATGGCAATTTTATGATCGTATAATTTTGGAAGACAATGAAATTGATCCGTGCTAAGCGCGGGAGGTTATACTAGTTTATCTATAAACCGACACCCTAACTCGTGGAAGACCAATATATATATATATATGGATAATACTTTAAACAATGTTTAGCAAAAAATGCTTTAAACAAACACCCTAATTATTATAGTAAAAATACTGTAATCTATTGACTATAAATGTAACATGCAGGACATGTGGCATGTGGGTAGACGGAGACTACTTAACAATAAGTATTTGTTAAACTAAAGAGAGTTCAATTCCTCTTTTGAAGATCTTTGAGTGCCAAGCAATGGCGATTCCTCACGTTTATCCAATGTTCCTTTTGATCCTATCACTCTTCTGCTTGCCTACTTTGCTAGCCATCCCTTTCCAAGACTGCGGTTTGCTCCTCATAACATTGTTCTATGTCTTTCTATGTTATCTACAAAACAATATTATTAGGAGTTGAAAGCTTAAACAACTTTTCAATAATCTCATTTTGACTTGGTTAACGGAAAGTAAGTCACCATAAAATTTGGTTGTCGAACAATATAAAAATAATTGGTTTGTTTTGAAATTAGAAGTCTATAGGATTGGCTGCAGAATTAAAGACAAAACAACTGAATCTGGATCTGGATCTATCACAACCTATCATGTTTATGAGTTGATTACACATAAGAACATCTTTTGTATTTTCTTTACATTGAGAGTCACTTCCCACATGTGAGGCACTTTCTGGTGGGACCAAGGTGTATTTTTGACAAATTTGCTCTTGTGGAAAATAACGAGTTGTGGACGACGAATTGTGGATGACAAGTTGTGACGAATTGTGGATGACTAGTAACTTCTGGACATATAAGTCAAAGAAAAGCAAAGAATTTGTATGGTGGTTTACTTCTACTATTACAAATTTGAAATCTTAAAGAAATTTGACATGTACGCAATATATGTAGATGAATAGGAAAATTAAAAAAATGAAAAATGTGGGTTAGTGAAAATGTGAACAAAGAAATGCGGGTCATTGGAAAAGTGGACCCATAAATGTGGATGATATAAATATGGATACAAGTTCATGTGGACATTATTTTTCTATAATGTGAACAAAATTTCGTTGATGATTTTTCATCTGCTAATCACCAATATTTTTCAACTTAAAATATAATAATTTATGTATAAGAGATGTGAGATCACATCTTCTTGATGATTTTGAACAGACAACGACGAAGATTGAAATCCCAAGCTCGGCACAATGAAGAAGGAGAACCGCGGCAGATTGGAGTGGTGAGCACGAGTTTCAGAGGACCGCCGTCGTCACCACCACAATCGAGTTCTGGTTCCAACTCTCTAACGGTTTTATCTTTCTATTTGATGTACACCGATCTGCTGGAGACTTCCCCGATGACCACATCCAATCCAACACAACTAGCTCTTGATCTCCGATAAGACAACTATGACCGAGCTCCAATGGATAAGACAACTTTAATCGAGTTGTCTTATCGAAGATCGAGAGCTAGTTGCGTTTGATTGGATGTGGTCACGTGGAAAGTCTCCAGCAAATCGGTGTACAACAGTTCAAAATATGAGATCTTTATTGAGTTAGAACCGGAACTCGATGGGTGACAGTGGGAAGTAACGGTGGAAACATGGTATGGTAGGTTCCTCCTTTCGGAAGACTATAGCAAAGAAATAAGCTTTTAAACGTATCAACCAACGACCTGATGTTCATGTCCACATCTAATCTATAATTCCATTATCCACGTTTTGGTGTCCACGTTCACATTTTTAATTTTGTTTGCACATTAATATATATATACTATATATATGAAAATGGATCTTAAAAGATAGAGAATTTTATATATAATTTATTATGATAATTATTTTTGTTTAATATATTTTAGAATTTGAGATAAAAGTAAATGAAAACATAAGGTGTGATAAGAAAAACAATAAAGTGAAATAAAAAGAGGAGAGAGATTTGTGTGATGGAAAGAAAGTGAAATGTTCTATTTTCTTTAGTTTAAGGTCATAAGAATCATTTCTACAAGGGAAAGTGTGTCTCAAGTGGTAAGTGTGTCGTAGTGCAATTGATATGTGAGAAAGTGTCTCTAGATGTAAAAATCTCATAATTTAATCAACTAATCAATATTTTTTTGGTTATGGCACGTTATAGAGATTTTATATTATACTACTTTATGATCCTATCTGTAAACTACCTTACCACATGTTATGGGAGTCCTATCATAAAACCTAATAATATTATTTTAGTGCTTAGACGAACCAGCTGGAGACTTTAGAGAAAGCGACAACTTCACACTGAGAAAACACTATGAGCAGCAATCATCAGACTGTAAGATACAACGATGATGAGATCTCTTAATCTTGAATATGATCTCGTGTCTCATCTTTGTAACACATTTAAATGTTTCTATCTTTTATTGATCCAAAAAGCAGGTCATGTTAAATTATACATGGTACATAACAGATTTACCACCTGGCTGCAAAGCATTAGGAAATAAATGGATAATGACACGAAAACCTAGTGGAAAATACAAATCTAGGCTTGTAGTTCAAGGATTCCGACAAAAGGAAGGTTTGGACTATTTTGATACATATTCTCCAGTAACGAGAATAACATCAATAAG
>NC_027756.1:14643781-14645265 GCF_000695525.1 Brassica oleracea var. oleracea | reverse complement strand
TGAAGGTTTTATCATTCACGAACAGGAAGACAAAGTATGTCGACTTGTAAAGTCACTTTATGGACTTAAGAAAGCTCCTACACAATGGCACCAAAAATTTGAAAATACAATGATGTCAAATGGTTTCAAAATAAATGAATGTGACAAATGCATATACTACAAAACTACCAAAAATGCGTATGTTTTGCTATGTCTATATGTAGATGATATGCTCATTATTAGAAGCAATAAAGATATTATCAATCAAACAAAAAACATCCTCAAAGGGAAATTTGAGATGAAAGACTTGGGATTAGCAGATGTAATTCTCGGGGTTAAAGTCACAAGAAATTTAAACGGCATTATCTTAACCCAATCTCATTATGCTCAAACAATAGAGAGATTTAAAAATTACTGTAAGAGTACGGCAAAAACTCCGTTAGATCCCCAAATGCACTTGACAAAGAATTCAGGTGAAGCGGTTTCACAAAAGGAGTATGCACGTGTGATTGGAAGTCTCATGTACTTGACCAATTGTACTAGACAAGATCTAGCGCATGCAGTACACGTACTTAGTCGATATACAAGTAATCCAGGTTATACACACTGGAAAGCTATAACGAAGGTACTCAATTACTTGCGCTACACCAAAGATTTTGGGGTTCACTATGGTAACGAACCAGCAGTTTTAGAAGGATACAGTGATGCTAACTGGATATCAGATTCTAAAAACTCAAAATCCACGAGTGGATATGTATTTACACTAGGAGGAGCAGCAATATCATGGAAATCTACCAAACAAACAGTGTTAGCCAGATCTACCATGGAATCTGAGTTCATAGCCTTAGACAAAGCAGCAGAAGAAGCTGAATGGCTTAGAATTTTTTTGAAAGATGTTCCTATGTGGGAGAAACCTGTGCCAGACATTGTGATAGTCAATCAGCTATAGCTCGGACTCAGAGTAATCTCTACAATGGTAAATTTTGTCACATCAGAAGGCGGCAGAAAACCATTAGACAACTTATCTCAACTGGTGTAATCACAATAGACTATATCAAATTGGCTGACAACCTAGCGGATTCGTTTACAAAAGGTTTGTCACGAGATGTTGTTGCTAAATCATCAAAAGGAATGGGTTTAAAGCCTATAACGAATGAGGATGCTTGATTGCAACCCTACCTATCATGACCTTTGATCCCAAGACGTAGGTTCAAAGGGAAAACAAAATCAAACAGAATCTAAGCAAAGCACTTGAGACAAAGTAGACTCTTCCCAGCTCCTAAGATGATAAAAGTGCTAAAGAATGTGAGAAGGATAAGCATAAGCTTTTAATGATTCCATAGCTTCTAAAGCGGAGTATTACTCAATACTTTTCATGGTCAATCACCTAATGAGTGTGAAATGGGGCCGTTTCTAGGAGAATGAATGCAAGGCTATATTCTCTAAGTTCACTCATGAAAACCAGGAATAGTTCAGGGCCACAATGAACACAATAGAGAACTAAG
>NC_027756.1:14641589-14643731 GCF_000695525.1 Brassica oleracea var. oleracea | reverse complement strand
TGGTTCAAGACATCATGTTCACCTTCTGGTAAAGTAAACCCGACAGATATTAACTATGAGTTGTTCAAGGCTTAAAAATGCCACCAACTCAAACACAGTGAATTTTTTGCAAACACTTTCGATATGTCTGTCTAGTCTAGTCATGATTAGAATAAGTATAGTTTTTTAGAGTCTATTGAGTCTGCATTTAGTTTGCATATGTTTAGAGTCATTTCTATTCATGTGGGGGATTGTTGGACCTAAATTATTAAGCCAATTGGCTAAAATAATAAAGGTAAGAGTGAAGAGAAATGGGAAACATCCCACATCTCCTATGAGGAATAAAACAGAGAAGTATAAATAAGTCTTAAGCACATGAGTGTGTAAGCGGCTTCAGAAGAGAGGATGGCTCCCCACGCGCGCGCCGCGGACGCCGTCCGGCCGGCTCGTCGTGGTCGTGGGCGTGGGTGTGGGCTTGGGCTTGGGTCTTGGGTCTTGGTGGAGGGCCTCCGGCCTAATAAAAATATTTTTTTTGGACCAAGTTAAGCTCAACGTTTTGCCATTTAATTCGGAAAAAAACGACATGCATTTTTATGTAAAACGACAAGTATTTTGTTTAGAAAATAAAAACGTCATGCATTTTATCCTCTCAAAAGTTTTAAACGAGATAGATAGAGTCTTGAGGAAGAAGTTTCGGAACTCAACTTCCCTCGATCTCCGCGAAATTCTAACCCACGTGCAGCAGCTGTTGCGGGAAGTGGGTCTACTCCGTTTTTTAAAATATCGTCTCTCCTCTTCCTTCATTGTTTAATATTTTTTCGCATCAAAACCAACCGCAAAAATCTCTTAGCGTAAGTCGTGAATACGAGAGTGTTTCGTAGAGTTTACAGTTTGATAGGGCGATCACGAGTGAGCCATGATTCGTCTGCCATGGTTGTATCCTGGGACTCTATATTCGTACAGTCATGTCTCACTAACGGAGCAAATATTTTGAATTAAGGAAAGAGATCATATCTCGACTCCATGTCTCTTTGCGAATACAATTTCTTATCGTTCTTGTGTTCTTCTTTTACATTCGTCTATTTCCTTAACATCAAACACCAAAAATGAAAATTGATTTTAGACTATTATTTTTTGCTTAAAAATAATATGTTATTTGTTGATTGCAGTACTAATCCGTCTTCATGTTTTCTCTACAGAAAAAATGACGAGCGATAACAACACCCCATTGACACCACTGATGTCACCACAACTTCACTCAACGTTACAGCCACTGATGCAACTGTGACAACCGCTGGAAACATCACAGCGTCAACCGCTGCAGCAACAACAAGCACTATCCTCCCTGCGGGAAATGCTGCTGATGAAACCACTCGCCGGTGTCTATTCGGTGCTGGTCTTTATCAGACGGGTTCAGTTTCAGCAACTGCAAGTGGTCCGGTGGCAGTTCAAACTCCCCCGGATGTCCCTAGTTTGTTCACTCAAGGACTGATGCCAGACAAGTTTGTTGGCAAAGGCTTCAAAACGTGGCAGAAGAAGATGATGTTCTTCCTGATAACGATGAAGCTGGACAAGTTCCAGCTTCATCCAAGAGGACAAGCCCCTGATTCCGTACAGGATTGATGATGTTCACAGTCTTGCAACTGTTGGGTGCATTCCGACTTCATCTGCAAAGGTTACATTTTGGGTCGTCTCATTGACCCATTGTACCGTGTCTACTGTTAGATTCCCACGGCGAAAGAGCTATGGAGATCACTGGACAAGAAGTACAGAGGTGAGGACGCTGACTGCCAGAAGTATGTGGTCTCAAAATTCCACGACTTCAAAATTGTGGATTCAAAACCCATCATGGATCAGGTGGAAGCACTTCAGCTTATTTGCCATGAAATCGCTGCTGAAGGAATGTCCATCTGCGAGACATTCACAACTCTCAGCTTCATTGAAAAGCTTCCTCCAAGCTATGCGGATTTCAAAAACTACTTGAAGCACAAGAAGAAGAAAATGGGGCTCGAGGAGCTCATCATGAGGCTTCAGGTGGAATCCAGAAACCGAACTGCTGACAAGGTCACTGCTAAGGAGCACAGTGTCAACATGACTGAGCACAAAGGCAAAGGAAAGGCACACGCTAATTCTCCTGCCAAGCCTTCCAAAACTGCTGCAGCC
>NC_027756.1:14638051-14641415 GCF_000695525.1 Brassica oleracea var. oleracea | reverse complement strand
GAGGAGGATCTCGTTGCTGTGGTGACTGAGGCTAACATGGTTGAAAGCAACAGCCCCAAGGAATGGTGGTATGACACTGGTGCAACCACCCACATTTGCACCGATAGGGCGATGTTCAGCACCTATGAGAAAAGCAAGACTCAGGAGAAGCTCAAGATGGGAAACACTGCAGTCTCCAAGATTGAAGGACGCGGCAATGTGATTTTGAAGATGACATCTGGACATGAGGTCACTCTGACGAATGTGAAGCATGTGCCTGACATGAGGAAGAACCTGGTCTCGGGAACTTTGCTCAGCAAGAATGGATTCGCCATAAGTTCTGAGGCGGACAAGATTGTGATTAGGAAGAATGGAATGTATTTGGGAAAGGGGTATGTTAAGGGTGGACTTGTCAAGTTGAATGTAATGACTGTCCTTCTGAAAGTTGTAGCTCCAAAAGTTTCAATGAATAAGAAAGATCCAGTTGCTTATTTGGTTGAGTCTTTTAATATATGACATGAAAGATTAGGCCATGTAAACCTCAAATCTATACAAAGATTAATGAATTTAAATCTAATTCCTAAATGCAAAACAAGTAAACAAAAATGTGAAGTATGCGTACAGGCTAAGCTCACAAAAACGCCATCACCTCGTGTTGAAAGAACTAATATAGAACTAATAAACCTCTAGATTTTGTTCACACAGATTTATGTGATTTAAAATACATACAAACTAGAGGTGGGAAAAAATACTTTGTGACCTTCATAGATGACTGCATAAAATATTGTTATATATATTTATTACATAGAAAAGACGAAACCTTAGAAAAATTTAAAGAATTTAAACTCGAGGTCAAAAATGCGTATGTTTTGCTATGTCTATATGTAGATGATAAGCTCATTATTGGAAGCAATAAAGACATTATCAATCAAACAAAAAAACATGCTCAAAGGGAAATTTGAGATGAAAGACTTGGGATTAGCAGATGTAATTCTCGGGGTTAAAGTCACAAGAAATTCAAACGGAATTATCTTAACCCAATCTCATTATGCTCAAACAATATTAGAGAGATTTAAAAATTACTCTAAGAGTACGGCAAAAACTCCGTTAGATCCCCAAATGCACTTGACAAAGAATTCAAGTGAATCAGTTTCAAAAAACGAGTATGCACGTGTGATTGGAAGTCTCATGCGAGTATGCACGTGTGATTGGAAGTCTCATGTACTTGACCAATTGTACTAGACCAGATCTAGCGTATGCAGTAAATGCCCTTAGTCGATATACAAGTAATCCAGGTCATACACACTGGAAAGCTATAACGAGGGTACTCAATTACTTGCGCTACACCAAAGATTTTGGGCTTCACTATGGTAAAAAACCAGCAGTTTTAGAAGGATACAGTGATGCTAACTGGATATCAGATTCTAAAAACTCAAAATCCACGAGTGGATATGTCTTTACACTGGGAGGAGCAGCAATATCATGGAAATCTACCAAACAAACAGTGTTAGCCAGATCTACCATGGAATCTGAGTTCATAGCATTAGACAAAGCAGCAGAAGAAGCTGAATGACTTAGAAATTTTTTGGAAGATATTCCTATGTGGGAGAAACATGTGCCAGCTATACGCATACATTGTGATAGTCAATCAGCTATAGCTCGGGCTCAGAGTAATCTCTACAATGGTAAATTTCGTCACATCAGAAGACGACATAAAACCATTAGACAACTTATCTCAACTGGTGGAATCAAAATAGATTACATCAAATCGGCTGACAACCTAGCGGATCCGTTTACAAAAGGTTTGTCACGAGATGTTGTTGCTTAATCATCAAAAGGAATGGGTTTAAAGCCTATAACGAATGAGGATGCTTGACTACAACCCTACCTATCATGACTGGAGATCCCAAGACGTAGGTTCAAAGGGAAAACAAAATCAAACAGAATCTAACCAAAGCACTTGAGACAAAGTAGTCTCTTCCCAGCTCCTAAGATGATAAAAGTGCTAAAAAATGTGAGAAGGATAAGCATAAGCTTTTAATGATTCCATAGCTTCTAAACCGGAGTATTACTCAATACTTTTCATGGTCAATCGCCTAATGAGTGTGAAATGGGGCCGTTTCTAGGAGAATGAATGCAAGGCTATATTCTCTAAGCTCACTCATGAAAACTAGGAATAGTTCAGGGCCACAATGAACACAATAGAGAACTAAGTTCTACGAGAAAATGAAGCTGCGTTATGCTTGTTGTCTCGATCTACATAAAACACCGGCTGGTTCAAGACATCATGTTCACCTTCTGGTAAAGTAAACCCGACAGATATTAACTATGAGTGGTTCAAGGCTTAAAAATGCCACCAACTCAAACACAGTGAATTTTTCGCAAACACTCTCGATAAATCTGTCTAGTCTAATCATTTTTTGATAAATCTGTCTAGTCTAGTCATGATTAGAAAAAGTATAGTTTTTTAGAGTCGATTGAGTCTGCATTTAGTCTGCATATGTTTAGAGTCATTTCTATTCATCATGTGGGGGATTGTTGGAATAATAAAGCCAATGGGCCTTATTAAAATGTGAATAACAAATGATATGGGTCTGAGCCCATCAGAAATGTTAAATAAATGAAATGGTGAAGTGGGGAAAGTCCCACATCGGCCAGGAGAACAAAGTTTGAGCTGTTTATATATGATCTCATGATATCATGGGTTAAACAGCTTGAGAGAGGAGAAGGCTCCCCACGCGCGCGCCGCCGCCGTCCGGCCGGCTCGGCGTGGGCTTGGGCTTCTTTGGACATGGGTCATCGGTCTTGGGTCTTGGGTCTTGGGTCTTGGGTCTTGGGTCTTGGGTCTCCCAATAAGACTATTCTTTTTGGACCAAGTTAACCTCAACGTTTTGCCATTTATTATGCAATTTTATTTAAAACGACAAGTAGTTTGTCTAGAAAATAAAAACGTCATGCATTTTATCCTCTCGAAAGTTTTAAACGAGATAAGAGAGAGTCTTGAGGAAGAAGTTTCGGAACTCAACTTTCCTCGATCTACGCGAGATTCTCGCCCACGTACAGCAGCTGTTGCGGGAAGTTGGTCTTCTCCGTCTCTTTAAATTTCGCCTCTCCTCTTCCTTCATTGCTTAACGTTTTTTCACATCAAACCAACAGCGAAAATCCCTTAGCGTAAGTCTTAAATACGAGAGTGTTTCGTAGAGTTTATAGTTCGATAGGGCGATCACGAGTGAGGCGTGATTCTTCTGCCATGGTTGTATCCTGGGACTCTATATTCGTACAGTCCCGTCTCACTAACGGACCGAATATTTTGAGTTAAGGAAAGAGATCATATTTCGACTCCATGTCTCTTTGCGAATACGATTTCTTATCGTTCTTGTATTCG
>NC_027756.1:14587334-14621146 GCF_000695525.1 Brassica oleracea var. oleracea | reverse complement strand
ATTCAACCAAATCACAATTCTAAACCTATTATACAACCAAATCACAAACCTAATCAATCACCCTAACAAAAATCTATCAAATTTACACAAAAACCTAACAAATAGAACCTAAGAGAGTGGGATAGGGTCCTTACATGATTTGTGTAAGAGAAAGGGGAGATCGCCAGAGAAGAGGTCGAAGAGAAGGGGTAAATCACCGCAGAAGAGGGAGAGCAGGCGCAGAGGAAGAAGAGAGAAATGGGGAAGAAGAAGCGGCTCGTGGTTATAAAACCTAGGGGTCCGACGGATAGTATCCGTCAGAATTTCGTCGGAATTCCAATTTCAATTTTCGTGAAATATTTGCCCGGTTAAATGAAAATATTCCGAGGAAATCCCGAGGGATACTTAAATATCCCTCGGACTTCCGTCGGAATATTCCGAGGGAATTCCGAGGAACTAGTGTTTGGGGTTTCAAAACATCAATTTTTTTGTGGTGCAGAAGAAGGGGGAACCGACCGGGTGCGACGACCCAAACCGACCAAACGTCCCTTCTTCTTTGGAACCGACTGAATAGAAAAAAGCCAAATTTAGAAATTTAAACCAAGAAATAAATGAATTGAACTTTTAAAAACAAAGAACTTACGGATTCAACGATTTCGTTGATTCGAAACCGGGACAAGTTGGTCGAAGCCGTCGAAGCGTCATCCTCGGTTTGAAGCTGAGACACTTCGTCTACCACTTGAGTTTGGACCAGGTCGACCACGTCCCTCACAAGACCGTCATCAATCTGGCCGGTCTTCTTGTTGGTATACGCCCTCCTCATTAGGGCGAGATCATCGACCGGCTCGCCATCATTTTCTTCCGCCTTGGAAAAAAACATAAATTAAAGAAACATTAGAAATTAGAAGAAATGCACAATAAATTTATATTCTGAAACTCAAATAATTGAAGAAAAAGCGGTTGAACTTACCATGCGATCTCCGAGAGTGGCAATAGATTGAGCACCCAAGTTATGCTTGTAGATGCCCTTCCCTTTACGGTCGCTCCTGCGGTTGGTGGAGTTGGTGGAAGAAGTTTCTTTCGTCTCCTCCTTATCCCAATGCGCACACAACTCCTTCCAGACCGTGTCGTTCATCGACTTTGGGACCTTTTAATTAAAAAAAAAAGAAAAAGTTTAATAAATTAAAAAATAGTTTAATAAATTAAAAAATTGTTTAATACATTAAATTGAACCTTATTGATTTCCCACTTCTTCTTCCACTCGTGGATCTGCTTCCCATAGTTGTCCATTACTTTATGGACGAAGTGGTGATAGATAAAGAGCGTCTCATCGGAATTCCAGTTGAACTCTTGCTGAAAAAAAAACACAATTAGTAGAAAATTTATATTAAAGATTAAAAATATAAGTAAAAAATTAGAATACTTACCGCAAACTGACGAAACCACAGAACCTGCTTGTCGGTTGGGAAGTGAGTGAAAGTCGGATGTCCACTGTCGAGGGCCGAGTACATCATACGGTTGATCCATGCGCTGATCCCGTTCCCGGATCGGTTGAACCTTATTAAAAGAACAAACGGTTAATAATGAATCCAAATTTAAAGAAAAAAAAATGTTTAATTACCATGTTTGACCCCGTCCATGTGGATACGGAGTGAGATAGGGAAGATGATCACGACCGGGCTGTTGAACAGGAGCAGGTGCAGCAGCGAAAGCGAGAGGAACATGAGCGGGTGCAGCAGAGGGAGTAGTATGGTACGAGCTGTGGGGCGAAGGAAAATCCTGAAAAAGGCTGGAATCCCGAGACTGGCTCCCCGTACCACCACGACCACGACGCTGTCGAGGCCGGGTCTGATCATCATGCGACCTGTAAATTATAAAAAAATATTTAATAAATATAAAAATATAGAAATTAATTTTTTTTTAAAAAAAAAATCCCAAATAATAGTTTTTAATCACAAAAAAAGTTTTATAGACATTAAAAATGTTTAATAAATATATAAAAATAGTTCTAATAAACAAAAAATAGTTTTAATAAATAAAAAATAGTTTAATAATTACAAAAAATAGTTTTAATAATATTAAAAATGTTTAATAAATATAGAAATTTATATAATATAAATATAAAAAATTATTTATTTTTTTTTAAATCCCAAATAATAGTTGTTTAATCACAAAAAAGTTTTATAGACATTAAAAATGTTTAATAAATATATAAAAATAGTTCTAATAAACAAAAAATAGTTTTAATAAATAAAAAATAGTTTAATAATTACAAAAAATAGTTTTAATAATATTAAAAATGTTTAATAAATATAGAAATTTATATAATATAAATATAAAAAAAGTTTTAAAGATATTAAAAATGTTTTGTAAAATCGAAAAAAACGAATTTATATACAAAAAATGTTTTGTAAAATCCAAAAAAACGAATTTATATACAAAAATCGTTTTGTAAAATACAAAAATCGAATTTATACACAAAAATCGAATTTATAAATACAAAAAAAATCAAAAATTTATAAAAAAATTTTAAATCAATTCAACAAAAAAAATTATTCAACCAAATCACAATTCTAAACCTATTATACAACCAAATCACAAACCTAATCAATCACCCTAACAAAAATCTATCAAATTTACACAAAAACCTAACAAATAGAACCTAAGAGAGTGGGATAGGGTCCTTACATGATTTGTGTAAGAGAAAGGGGAGATCGCCAGAGAAGAGGTCGAAGAGAAGGGGTAAATCACCGCAGAAGAGGGAGAGCAGGCGCAGAGGAAGAAGAGAGAAATGGGGAAGAAGAAGCGGCTCGTGGTTATAAAACCTAGGGGTCCGACGGATAGTATCCGTCAGAATTTCGTCGGAATTCCAATTTCAATTTTCGTGAAATATTTGCCCGGTTAAATGAAAATATTCCGAGGAAATCCCGAGGGATACTTAAATATCCCTCGGACTTCCGTCGGAATATTCCGAGGGAATTCCGAGGAACTAGTGTTTGGGGTCAATACTCATTGAGGTTCTTAAAAAAAAATTTAAGTTTTTTTTTTTTTTTAAAGTTGAATGATTGGATACATGGAATATGAAAAATAATACATAAGCAAACTCTTTCTATAACATTCTGATTTAGATTCATATAATTTGTCAAGACTCATAGAGAGGAATGTGTTGAAGTACCTTCAAACTCACGTTCAATAGCATCAAGCATACTTTTCCTACTTGCCATTGTAAGAAAACATGTAAATAGACTGATTCAGAATACATTAGAAACAAACATGGACCATATCTTATACAGATGTAAGAGGGAAAAGTGTTTTACGGTGGTCATCATGATCCTTGCCTTCAGTTGAATCACTAGCCTTTTGCTCTCCAGACCTTTTGTAGCAGCTGCAAGTAAGAACATATATGTTATCTACTCAGATCAAAGACTTTTAAACTTTGAGCAATGGTAATAGAAGAACGATGAACAAACTCAATATTCATGTCTATAGGAATCAAGCTCTAGAAGAAACAAGTACCTCTTTGTTTTGTGCAGATACTTCTTTTACAGATGACTTCAAAACATTGGCATAGAGTCTTGATATCACTCTCAATATCTAAAACGCACCTTTGAGCAAACATCAGTCTCTGCACGCTCCTTTGAGCAAACGAACCTCGAACAGGAGCATGTGGAACAGATACATCAGTCTTTGCACGCTCCCTGCAACAACAAAAGGAAGCAGTTTTAGATCAGTAAAGAATGTTCTTGAAGCTTAAGGCATATATATTCTGATTTCAAACAAAAGCCAAGGAAACAGACAGTAACAGCAAGTAAAACACACAAAAAATGTAATATTTCTATATAAAACAATTAAAATCACAACATAGTATGGGTTCAGCAGTGGAAAGGCTTTATGTATGACTCAACGTATTAAGACAAGTAGAAAATCATCAAGTGAAAGAAGCCGTCTGAGCAACAGCGTCTTCCTCTTCCTTTTATGTCATCGAGATCGGTCATTATGGGTTTAGAGGGCCAGCTTCCGAAGTTATCTCCTTTGCTGCTGACCACTCTGGTGATCCTGCAAATGGTAAATAAGAATAACCAGTCGGTCCTCAAGATGATCAGATCAAACATGTTCATGACTGACTAATTAATATGTAATGGCTACATGATTGAATATTCTCAGTTCCTCTAGTTACTGCCTCGTCTTCAAGCCCTTGGCTTTTACTTCCCATTATTGGACTGTTTCGTGAGTAGTAATGTCAGAAGACTTACTTGACTTGTGGTCTCGGCCACGTTCATCAATCTCCTCTGCAATATAGAAGCCACAAAAAGGAATACAGAGCACATTCCAAGGGCGATGTAAGAGCGGAAGACGAGGCAGTCGCGTTCCACGGCGTCCTCCGGCGAGAGGTTAGGGATATCGCTGTTGTTGATCGTTGTTTGATAAGCTCCCAAATAGAATTGGTTTCTCAGACTGGAGACGGACTGATCGAGAATGGAGGAGGAAGCCAAACTGGTTTCGCGAGGCGAAGGAGAGAGAGAAATTAAGGGATGGTCGAATAGGATTTTGCGACGTAAGGGTTCTTACCAGTCCTAAAAACCTCAATTTAAGACTGGGTTTTTTCTTTTTTTTTTGCCTTCTTCATTTATTTTTTTTCCTTTTGGTTGAAACTCCTCTTAGGAATCCCCCGATAGAGATGCTCTTAGAGCATTTTTATCCCACAAACCCAAAAGTGAGGTTTTTATTTTTTTTATTTTTTTGTCTGAAAAAAAAATTAAAAAGCTAATCAATCGCGACTGCCACTAGATCCGCGAACAGCGCAAAAATCAAACAAAAAGGGGTTCTTATTTGGCAAACACAAAAGACTGTTTTATCATTTTAGTGGGGCCCATGGCACCACTAAAATCCCCACTAACATACCTGGGTAAAGATGCTATTACTCCAATGGCAAAATGTCAAAACTTTAAAAATGAAAGAAAAAAAGTTGGGAATGGTGATTATGTGGAAAGACAAAACTGAGTGAAGAATATTTTGGACAAAATACAATGTACGATTAATAAATAAGAACTCCGTTTGGGAATGACGAAGACGGAGCATGAAGCAGAGGAGGAGTCAGATTCTTCAGAGAAGAAAGCTTAAATGCTGGAATAGGCTACATAGAGTGAAAACTTCTAAAATAGACTTCACTTTTTCTAATTAATTTACATTTTTCAAAAAAAAAATAGAAAAGTAGGAAAATGACCTTATCCTTATAAAAGTTGATAAAATTAGCAACCTAACAATTTAAATTTTGTTATTTGGGTCCGATAATTTCACAATCCTTAATTTTTTGTTCTTCCCCTTTTCAAAACCATTAATGGTTCAATTTTTCCAAATTTTTCATCTCAAATTTTTTTTTTCTTTCGATTCTCTTATTTAATCTGCATCTTCTTCATTATTCATTAGCAGTCATCATTTTCTTAATTAGTTATATATTGTTCTTTCTCTTTTCTTCTCCATTGATGAATCTCTCATCCAATATTGATTTTTTTTTTCTTAAAACTTCTTCAGATTCTACGTTCTATCATTCTTTTCTAAAATGTGATTTTAATAATAAATTATTTATTAATAAAAAGCAAAATTGAAGTTAAGCAGATAAAAATGATTTTATTATAAATTATGTATTCGCCATGAATAATCTGCAAATTTAAATAAATTGGATGAGTGTATAATAGGCATGTGCGTTCGGGTTTGGATCGGTTTTTTGAATTTCGGTTCTATTTTGTAACACGTCCTAAATCATTTGGAAAATTACAAGATTATACATACATATGGATAATACTTTAAACAACCAGCCTAATCAATATAGAAAAATACTAATGTTTTTTTATTAAATGGTTTTAACATTTTGCCACACTACAATATTTATCGATTGTAAAATGACGAATATAAATGTTGGTCTCTTAAATATATCATCGTTATTTAAGAGTTAATGTATTGCGACTCATTTTAATTATTTTTAAAACTTCATATGCACAAAAGAAATCAAGTTTTGCGGCTGACACAATCACCAATACTACATAGACAATATTGATTGTAAAAAGACGAAAGGGGATTAGGTTTTCTTCTCTCAATTTGTTTACTATTTACTCTCTATATGTAATTTTATTTTCTACCTCTATAAAATTGTGCTTTCGTTCTCGTTTTTGTTTAACTGATATGTGTTTTGTTTTTTTTCTTTTTAACTTCTTCTGTGAATTTGTTGCATTACATGAGTGTCAATATAAAAAGATGGACATCTTTAAAAATTAGTTCCACTCCAGTTACATATCTAGGAGTCAAATTTTTGAAGAAAATCATCGGCAAACTCTGTTCATAGATTAGTGTTCAAATCTAATATATCAAGCCGTTATAGAATATAATTGCAGATTTGAAATATAAATGTTTGTCTAGTATATATTCACCAGTTTGGTCTAAAAATATCTAGTTCTAGAAAAACAAAACAAATTACTTATTTTATTAATCTAGGATTTTGAGGTTTAGTTACGTAAGAGTATACCGATAAAAAATATCTATAATACTTTGTCATTCCAGTATATGTAAACTATCTATAAACTAAAAACAGCTTGATTTATTAAATGATAAACCAGAAAACTAATAAATAGTTCAAATCTCTCAATCTTACAATTATAATAGCTAGATAGGGTATTTGGGAGAAACAATATTAGATGAAAAATTAAACCTCTCATTTTTCGAACAAACTGAAAAAGAGTTGATTAGAATCTTATCATGATATTTTATTAAAAACTTTTTTATGAATAAAAATCAATACCAAATTATTTAATCTGAATTATATAATATATATATATATATATATATATATATATATATATTGAGTATTAAAAATCACTTCGATTTGAAGAAGAGTATTTTTGGGATTGTCAGGATCAAATAACATATTGGAAACCACCTATTTAAAAAATCATTTGTATACATAAAAGTATATACATTAGAGTAAGCACATAAATTAAAATCAATACATTTTGTTTATTTGCAATCATGTTTTTAGTAAATAAATCAAAATAATCATTTTATTTATTTATATGGTATACAATTAAACTTTGGTGATATTGACATAGATATATAGAATATATTTTAATATAAATATTTATTATTGAAACTTCCTACTCATATGATTCTATTAACATTTGTATATTTGTTGTAACAAAAATTTAAATGGTTAATCATAAAACTTTTAATGTGATATTTTTCAATAAAAATTTCAAAATTAAAATATTAAGATTTCAATAATTTTTTAATGCAAATTTTGAAATTAACATTTTTATATTTTTTTATATTGTATATATTTTAAATGATATTAATATATATATATATTAATGAGACTTCATATTCATATAATTTATGATCATTTGTATTTTGCTTGAACAAAATAGAGTTAAACCATTAATCACAAAATTTTCAATGTGGATTTTTACAATATTTAATAATTTATAGGTGTTTTAAAAGATTTTAAATATAACATATAAAAAAAATCTAAATTTTGTTATTATATGCTGAATGTGATTGTTTAATTTCTTTTAATAATATAAAATTAAACGAAAAGAGAGAGAATATAAAAATTATTATCAAATATGTATTATTCATAATCATTAATTGTCATATATATGTCAATCATATTAAAAAATAAAAGAAAAGAATTGAGAATATTTTTTTGCATACTACTAATCAATTTAATAGTTAGTCTAATAAAAAATATAATATATATTTATATGGACCAACTTATTTTTCTAAAGATTCTAAGAATCATCCTAGTGATACATATGTCTACGAAAACATATTGTAATGCTCCATGATATTAATATACAGAGGATATGGATAATACTTTAAACAAACACCCTAATTATTATAGCAAAATACTAAAATCTATTGACTATAAATAATATCATGCAGGACATGTGGCATGTGGGTAAACGGAGACTACTTATTTGTTAAACTAAAGAGAGTTCAATTCTTCTTTGAAAATCTTTGAATGCCAATCAATGGCGATCTCTCACGTTCATCCAATGTTCATCGGCATGTTAAAGTGATTGAGAAACTTGACCTTTCCTCCTGCAACTTGATTCTTATGTTAACCATTTGTTTCTCGTCATGTACACCAACGTTAGAAACAAACTTCCTTGAATCATTTGCAATAGGTCCATGAATCATACATGCTTCAACCAGAAGAAATTCCTGATTCATACCTGCAAAATAATCCCAACCAACAATTTGTTAGTTTTAAATTCAAACCTGAGATTGTACTTATAGTCAATTTTTAAAAAATTAAAGCATCATGTTGATCCACTAGAACATGCCACCTAACTCCACCTCGCTAGAATGACTTTCGAAACAATTATATTTGCTTAACCTTGTAGAAAATCCTTCTGCATCAGAATTGCTGTGAACTCCTATTTGTACCACCATTACAACCAATAGAACCAATCGTCCAACTGTTAACCTTGCTAGACTGATTCTGGATACAACTCTAGCTCAAGCAGTTCGGCCAAAAGTCATCTACTCTAGAGCCCTGATATCTCTTCTCTGCTATGCCATCCCCTAACACCTTTACCTGTAGGCGGATCACACCAGACTTGGTGTTCGCATCACGTTTTGTCTCAAACCCAATCAGTACCTCATTCTGATTTATTTGCATTCTTCAATCAAGCTGTGAATGTTGATACAACTCACGTAAGTAGCAATTCTCTGCTATACCGAGATAAATATTTCATTTGCTTCTTTGTGATGCTCCAAAGACACAGGTAAACCCTACTTGTTCTTTACCCCAGTGCAGTTTGACGCTTCTGCATTTCCATTCAGTTATGAATGTACTTCACTTGCTTAACTTCTCTGATATGATCAGTACTTCTTTAACCTCTAGTCAAACCATTTAATTCCTTTTGCATAGATGCTCTTGAGACTATCCTTGTAGACCTTGCATCCAATCTCCTTCAGTTTCCCTTTCAAGAGAACATTGAACCATCCATTTGTCCTTATCTCATATATACTTACACCACCATCTCATCAGCATTTGAGATATCTGCAGCTCTCCATTAGATGTCCTCACTATCATCAATCACCCCATCAGACCTTAGCAGCCTCCACTTTTACCTTCTACAGAAATAACCAACATGTGACTGATCTTGTTTACATATTTTCCTGACCTTGGATCCATATTTTCCTCTCACATTTATCACCATGAATTCATCCGAAACCAGTGACTCATTCCTCTATTAACTCTTTTCCTCCGTGAGCTAATAATCTTTGATTCCATAAACGTATGAGTTCAGTACCCCACATTAAACCAAACTTATCATAAGTTTATTTGTGCTTCTTTTATCTGCAGAGACTCCACCTGAAGCTTGAATCATTAAAACTTCCATATTTTTCTCACACTTAGCCCCACCTTGAGAGACAATCATCACTGTCTCATTTTACAATCATGGCATGTTGCTATATTAGGTGTCCTAGACCTCACGACACATTCCTTATTATTTCAGCCACTGCAACAATTCCCTTATATAAGAGAAGATCCACCAAAACGCTTCCCTTTGCTTTCTTGTGCTACTCGGTTGAACCGGCTTTGATTGCTACGACATTCCCCCTTTGAATGTATGCACCATTTTTCCTTCACATCATGCTATATATTGAGCTTCCATATTTGATCAACCTGTAAGCGCTTTTGTCTTGTCTCATACTAACACAATGTGTGATGCTGGTAATCCTGGAGACCCTGCAGAAGCTAGTACATTTCTGACCCGCACTGCTCCACCAATCTCTGGTGTACATGCAAGTTTGCCTTTCTCAGACTTTACTGAAGTTCGAGGGCTATTCTATGGCGATCTCTCTCTTTCATCCTATGCTACTTTTGATCCTATCACTTTTCTTCTTGCCTACTTTGTTGGCCATCCCTTTCGACGACTGCGGTTTGCTCCTTATAACATTTTTCTGTATCTTGTTACGTTATCTACAAAATAATATTAGGAGTTGAAAGCTTTAAACAACTTTTTAACACTCTCGTTTTGACCTGGTTCATGGAAACTAAGTCAATAGGATTGTACAGTACAAAAATAATTGGTTTGTTTGGGAATTCGAGGTTTATAGGATTGGCCCCATAATTAAGGCAAACAACTGAATCTGGATCTATCACAGTCTCTCCTGTTATATTTGACTCTATATATCTCATATACTAAGACCGTGATTATCGCAGGGTTCTTTAAAGTTTTTTTCTTTTTCTCAAAAAATAAAATAAAAAAATAAACCAATCGCGGGCCGCCATGTGTCGGTAGGGCCCGCAAATAGTGCCAAAACCTCCCAATTACCGATCCTTATTTGGTGATTTTGGAGAGTGGTTTTTAAATTTTTGTGGGACCCACGCGTCAGTGGAGTCTACATTTTGTCAAAAAACCTCCCTAAGGACCTTGAGATGTTCATGCTCTAATGTATTCTGTGCGTCCTTTTTGTTTATTATGAATCTTGTAGCGTCCTTTTTGTTTATTATGAATCTTGTACTCTTCACTGGCATTAATCACTGACTGTTGTAGGCTTTGAAAGTTATCCAATCAAAGTCACTGGCGTGGAGCTATTTAAGGAGCAGCACAAAGCAAGCTTTAACATAACCGTTTCTACAAGTATCGGATTAATTCCTTTCATAATTTGCTTAACTTTTATTCAAGTTGTCACTCTTGTTTAGATTTTCAGTAACTTTCTTGATGAAATCTTTTTTTTGGGAAACAGATAAAGTAATCACTGGAGGAATCATGCATTTGCAAGTCCAATATGGCTACAAGACTATCATGGACCACACATACAACCTCAGTGAACTGATCACTTGTCCTTTTTCACCTGGTGCTGTTGTGCTTTCTTTTCGCAAACAATTTCCTTACGCAAAAGAAGTAAGTTAATCTTACATTTTATTTAGATAGTTAAACGTCTTTGCTTTTTGAAGAATTAATTCAATCTCAATCACTAAAAGATTATGTTTCCTAGACACGTTTTCTTTGATGGTTCCATAATCAGTTTCCTACTGAACCTTCAGCTTAGTTTACAGAGTAGCTGGACTGGAGTCATTAGTAATAACTATGATGGTGGTAGACTTTTGGAGTTCCCTAATCTGACCTCCATGGTTTGATCCGATATTCAATTAGGAAGAATATCCTAACATCTTCATTCTCAGCTTATTTTTCACAGCAACAATAACTTTACCAGGATAATAAAACAGATAGACTACACCAGAATGAGTTGGCACCAGTGTCGGTTCTATGGCTGTGCACACAGTAAAAAAGAAGAAACATGTGCTATGGGATGGGAGTTTGAATTCTAACAATGCTCAATTTATCTGATGCTGGACTTACGAAAACTCCTTATATACACTTTTTAAAGAAAAATTGGTTAAAACTTTGCTTCAACCCTAGTATATGTCATATGTTGTTAACTATTTATTCGTCTACACTAGTTTGTGTTTAGTTATTGTCTTCTTCCTGGAACCATCACTTGGTTGGTGTCTGACAATTTTTGTTTTCTGTTTTCTTTACCTTGTAGTTGATGACGCCCATGATTTACTTAAACCTTATTGAGGAGCCTCATGAAGAGGAAATTATGTGTCTCGTCTTCTGCTATGATACTTCAAGTAGCGGTGTGGTTTTTGCTTAGTCAAGTTCGGGGGAAAAAATATGTTCTCAATTCTCTACATGAATCTGAATTCTTACTACTAGCTAGTACAAAACCAGCATTCTCTATGTTGTTATCCAAGAAATAAGAAAGGGTGTATATACCCTTAACTGATTTTCAAAATTTTCAACTTTGGTCTAGTTTAATTTCGATGAACATTATTAAATCCTGAAGTAATCTAACACAAGAGCATCTTGTTTCCTGATGCTACCCCAAAGTTCTCTGTCTTCTTTTGGATAATGATGCACAATCGTCTTGCAACGGGTGATCGCGTTTAGAAGTGGAATGCACAGTCAGACACAAATTGTATCCTCTGTACGGCTCCAATGTCGAGGGAGGATCTTTTCTTTAGCTGCCCTTTCTCGGAGGAGATTTGGCAGAATCTCTCAAAGAATCTTCTTGGAGCAAAGTACTCAAGTTGCTGGGTTGGTTGCTCTTCTTCAAGGGATTAGAGACAAGGACACATATGTTTTTACTTAGATATACGTTTCATACGCGCAGACATGGAGAAGTTCATCAGAAAGCAGCAAGTAAAACACGTTTCGTAAACAAGCTTGTTCGTTACAGAATCTCTTTTCTCACTCGAGGAAGAAGAAGAAGACGTTTTGATCATGCTATGACTTAGCTATCTCTTGAGCAAAATTGCTTATTCCAGTTATTCAATCTATTTTCTGCATTCACCTTAAAAGCAATGCCACACATGTTGTAAAAAAGCAATGCCATACATAAACTCTCAATCATAATCATAAAAATGAAACCTTAAATGCCGTGAGAAGAGGGAGCAACCGAGGTCCACATGAGAGAGAGAGAGAGAGAGAGATTTAAAGAAGCGTACTTGCAAATAGCCGTATCCATCTTGTTAATAAGCGTCATGTGACGATAATAATAGGAAAAGTCATATTAACAAGGACTAGGCCTGAAGACAATACCAAATCAATCACTACCGTAGCGAGCATCACCTGTACGCATCATTTCGACGGTGCAGCAGGCAAAGCCAAAGGACAGATCAATCCCCTATATATGGTTCAAGTGAAAAATCGATAGGTACCCGAAAGAGAAGAGGGAGCAACGAATCAGATGAATGCAAATATCAATATCAAAATGAGAAAAAAAAAAAAGAGGTGCAGAGACGTTGATAGATGCAAATTGATCCTCATAATAAGCTACTTAAAATCTAGATGGTTGCTTAGCCTTACTTCAAAAGTGTGTGGTTGGGTTTGGTTGCAGATCATTTAGTTAGTTTTTTTTTGTTACCTTAAACCTGTGTTTAAAATGGCGCTCGCCTTTTGCGCCATGGCGCGAGGCACACTTAGGCGACGGCTCCATCGCCATGTACCTCCTAGGCGAGGGTGGGTTCCGTAAGGCGCACGCCATGGAGCGCCTTGGCCAGAAGGCGAGCATAAGGCGCGCCATGAAGACTATATGTAAACCGTATCTAAACCAGGTATAAAACCAAACCTTAATTAATAATTAAACCTTAGCCGTCTAAAATACTTAAGCGTCGGGAAACTTAAACGTCTAAATAACTATGAAAGCCATAGCTTTATAAAAGACAGGTTACGTAACTAATCATAAACATATATCTCAAGGTTTTTTGCTTAAGGTTAGAACTCTCTAGTCTCTACTCTCTAGTTTGTGATTATTCTTCTTATAGATTCATGTGTTCCTTTGTCACAGATTAATAGCTTCTTCAAGGCGAGAGCTTTATTGCGCCATGGCGTAAGGCGCAAGGTTCGGACAGTCTCTCCTTGGTGTGCCATGCGCCATTTAAACACAGCCTTAAACTATTCAAAGATATTAAGCCAAAAAAAAACTATTCAAAGATATTATAGGAATTTTGCAGACATTCTGTTGGTAAAAATATGCCAAGTCACGCAAATGATCTGGGGACACTTACGGGGGACACGAAATCATATGGACACGAAATCATATTCGAAGAGAGTCTGTCTTACGTTCAGAGATGGAAGCACTGAGATGGGCGATGGAGAGTATGCTCCAGCATTCGACTTGTCAAAACTTTGGGCTGCAAGGATTTGATTACAATGATCAACGAGCCTCATGCCTGGCCGAGCTTTGCGACAGAATTGGAGAGTATAGAGACTTTGAAGATATGTTTCCCGAATTTCAAGATTACTCATATTCCACGAGCTCATAATCAAATTTCAGATTTCTTAGCTAGGAGTGCGAGGTCTTTCCATAGAGTACTTTATTTCATTGGTTGTTTTATTCCGGTTTCTTACCTAGACCACTTCGAGTTTGAGTAATAGAATAGTCTTTTCCATGTAAAAAAAAAAACTAAAATGATCTAAAATGTAAATTTTCATGAAATAATTGCTCTAATGTCAAAAACTTTTTGTTTGAAAAAAGTGAAAAAAAAAATTATTTGGGAATGGTGAGAGGCCGGAAAAAGAAAACTGAGTGAAGATTCTGAACCAAAGACAATGTGCGATTAATAAAAAGAAAAAAAAAAACTCGGTTTGGGAATGACGAAGGGGAAGCATGAAGTAGAAAAAGAGTTGGATTCTTCAGACAAGAAAGCTTTTACGATTGACTGGAACTCGGTGCTGGAAGACGGCGGTGGCGACGGAAAAGAACATAAAGTGCCGGAGTTGCTGATTGTCAACACCCAAAATCCTCTCCCCGGCGATCAGATGGACTGCCACAGAAACCTAACAGATCACGCGCTAGACGAGCAGCTGGAGCGTAGCAAATCGCACCTTGTGAAATTAGGTCCTAGCCTACCCGACAATGGTGAGAAGATCCGTCTCAATATCGCTAGCCTCGAAGCCGAGAAGCAACGCAGGGTGTTACATCGCTCCAATATGGTTCGCATTCTCACTACAACTAGTTTGATTTCTTTTTTCTTGTCTTGTCTTTTTTTTTTTTCGGATCCTTGTCGATGTTGCAGTGTTGGCCAAAACTTTATCTTTAGTGATCTTTGTCTCATGTGTGTATGATTCATAGTCATGTGGTTGATATATGACTCTTTCACTTTTGCAGGATGCGGACAGAAGTTCGAAGCTCATGCATGCGAGTACCTCAGGTATCTTGTTCCATCTTTAGACAATGTTAGAGATTGTTTGTTTCCGACTAGTTTGGTTAAGCTCAATTAGTAACTATTAGGACCCTTGCTTGGGACTGTTATCTTCTCACTAGTGAAGTTCAAAGTCTTGTTCTTTATGGTTTTTGGAGGATTGATCTCCCAATTTACTTTTTCACATAGGTTCACGAGGGAATGCAGCTTCAACAGAAGCCTCTAGACAAACGAATACGGACTCGAAAGAAGTCTCACGGTCTACATTTGCTGCTGTTTTCAGTAAACCCAAAGTATGGAGATTCTTCGCTATTTACACTTTTTTTTTTATGGCTACTTCATGATACGACTTTGTGATATATGTGTTCAACAGCCGGATACTCAGTCAACGAAAGCGTTTTGTAAAGAACTAGAAGATTTGGGATGTGCAAGTGTGAAACCCAAGGCGGAGAAAAAGATCGTGACAAGGCAGAAGAACAAATGGCGGATTTTGTCAAAGGCAGTGGAAGAAAAGCAGACAGGGAATCACAAATCCAATGGATCTTATGGGAAGAAAAAGTACAAGGAATCTTGCACTTACTCCCTTCTTGATGATGATGATGACGACTCCAATGTCCATAAAACTCCCAAGTATGTTTCTTTTCTCCTTTTCCTACTACTTTGTGTTGATGCTTGGAGTCCAATGGCTGTGTATTCCTCTCTACTTCTTTCTCTTGCAGGGAGTGGTCTTGGGAAGAATATCCATCACAGAGTTCAAAGCGCCATAAGGTATTTATTGCTTACTGCTCGCATCATATATTGCATTTTTGTACGCAATCATTATAGCCCTCAAGAAATATACTCCAGCATTGCTACTTGTCTGTAGCATTTCTTTGGCGAATCTAATACTCTCTTTACACTTACACATTAACCATGCGGTGCTTCCAACCTACTGATAACATTCTCTGGAAAAAAAACTGTAGAACGCAGATGATTCAGTGATTAACATAGACGAAGAAGAACCTCAGCCTTCAACGGTGGCAGATCAAACAGTTGAACTGCCTGAAGGGTAAACCTTCTCTGTTTATCTTCATTAAGTTTCAGTTTCAGCTTTAACATAATCTAGTATTTGATGAACCATGCAGCTTACAGGAAGATATATGCTACCCATCAAGGTAATTTTTTCTCAAGATTGATTCTTACTTACCATAACTCTCGACAATGTTTCTTCTGTTGACTTCATCTGGTGATCCAGTGATGATCCACACTTTGTTCAAGTTTGTCTTAAAGATCTTGAATGCCTTGCACCTCAAGAGTTTCTAAACTCTCCGGTCATGAATTTCTACATCAGGTGTCTTGTATTGTACTTGCAATCATTTTTCATTAAATAAGTGTGTAACGAGTTTATGCAAAAAAAAGTTAATGTTTGCACTGTCCCTTTTTCTTTGGGTAGGTTCTTGCAGGAGCAGCAGGTATCTAACTATTGTCACTTCTTTAACACCTATTTCTACAAGAAGCTCAGTGACGCTGTTACAAACAAGGTGATCAATGGTTGTCTAGTGCACTGTGTTCTGTTTGAATGATTCACAGTTTAATCTCTTGTTACATTTTTAAATCATTGACATTTTCATTTCAATAAACTAGCGAAATGACAAGGCTGCCTCTTTTCTGAAGCTCAGGCGGTGGTGGAAGGGTATTGATTTATTCCGTAAGGCATATATATTTATACCAATACATGAGGAGTAAGTTTTACAACTTGATGAAAGCAAAATCAAAATCTTTAGACTTTTTTTTTATAAAATTTCAGTTAATCTATGTATTCACCATGATTCTTATACCATGTCTCAGTGTCCATTGGAGCCTTATAATAGTTTGCATTCCTGACAAGGAAGATGAATCCGGATTAACCATACTTCACCTTGATTCATTAGGCGTTCATCCGAAAAGATCAATTGTTGAGAATGTAAAAAGGTATGGAACCCACCAGGAGCTTTATCTTTTCACATGTTTGTCGTTTTTATGCATATGTAGTTTCAATACGTTAATGGAGAGGCATATATGTCAACATTGTGCAGGTTTCTAAAAGATGAATGGAACTTTTTGAATCAGGATGATGATTATTCATCAAATCTACCTATCTCAGCGAAACTATGGAGAAACCTCCCGCGCAGGATTAACGAAGCTGATATAAAGGTCAGACCTTTTACCTTTAATAGTCCCATCTTTCCTTGTGAAAATTTGACTAGTTAAACAGCAAGAGGATCATATCAATACATCTTAAAGGTATCTCTTTGTGCAACAGGTTCCACAACAGAAGAATGATTTTGACTGTGGTCCGTTTGCTCTCTTCTTTATTCAGCGGTTCATTGAAGAGGCTCCTCAAAGGCTGAAAAGGAAAGACCTTGGAATGGTGAGTGGTCTCACACTCTTCTATTCCTAGTACTAAGTCATTATATCTTCTTAGCATTGTATTAACTTGTGTGCTTCGATTCATTCAGTTCGACAAGAAGTGGTTCAAACCTGACGAAGCCTCTGCTCTGAGAACCAAAATCCGAAAAACACTCATCGACCTTTTCTGTGTCAGTGACCAGACTGATCGCCACAACGACCCATCTGATGACAATGGAGCATCCCAGTCAAGAGATAGATCACCGCTCTAACAGAGTTTTAATTTTTGTTTGTATAGGCGATCTCATCATTGTAGTTCCTTACTTTTCTGGAAGTTAATATTGTTGAAAACGTCTGAAGAAAAAAATTTAAAATTGTTAAAGAACCTCTGAAGAAAAACTTGTTGAAATCTAATCAATGTTATTTCACAACATGGAGAGTACATCTTTTGCTCTAATCTTCTGATTGATCAAACAGATGCTTTTAGAGCGGTGCGGAACTGCTCAGGCACCCTCATCACTGGTGCTTGAATAGCACCAAGCATGCCAAGCTGCCCACATGCAGCCATTTGATCATTGCCTCGGCTAAACCGCATTAAAACAGTGCAGCCTCCTTCGGCCAGAACATTACGGAACTTGATCATCTTGTCTTCATCGGTCTGTATGAACTGAGAACCACTATGTGGGTTGAACTGAATAAGGTTAATCTTGCATGGGATTCCCTGCACAAGCTCCACTAGCCTCTTTGCATCTTCCATGCTGCCACAATTAGAGAGCTTCTAGTTCATGATGGTTTCAGAATCAAAGTTTAACAATGATGTTACCTGTCATTCACTCCAGCGAGCATCACGTATTCGAATAACACTTTGTACTTGTGCCTTGAACTGAGTTCTTCTCTGAGCGTCTCCAGGAGCAAAGATAGCTTGTATTTTCTGTTGATAGGCATAATCCAGTTTCTAACCTGCAAAATTCATTTTCAATGAGGTCTGACCATAGATCATGAAATGATGACAAGAGTTAAAGAAAAGAACCTCATCGGTTGTTGCATTAAGACTGACTGCCAAAGCGCAATTACATTCACGAAGGAAACGCTTTAGCTGAGGAACAAGGCCACTGGTCGAGACTGTGACCTTGCGTGGACTAAAGTGAAGTCCATTCTCGTCTACCATTATGTTTGCAGCTTTGATAACATTGTCAATATTGTGAAATGGCTCTCCCATTCCCTAAAAAGCACACATACAAGCTCCATGAGGAACTGAAGACCTTAACTGCGAGACAAGTATATGGTCTCATGCATACCATAAACACGACATTTGTTATTGATCCAACTTCATGGGAAAGCAACCGCCTTGCGTAAACAGCCTGCTCAACTATCTCAGCAGCAGTGAGATTTCTCTTCAAACCCATCCTGCAAAAATCAGATAAACTACATACATTACACCAGGACTCGAAAACCGAGTAGTAAGCAGCTCAAGAGAATATCTTTCATTCTGGATTTTTTACCTGCCAGTGTAGCAGAACTGACAATTCATAGCACAACCCACTTGGCTCGAAACACAGACTGTTGTCCTGCCACGATCACAAGGTATAACAACTGTCTCGATCACAAGCCCATCATCCAACGTGAACAGAATCTGCAACATCCTGCGAGCTATGAATCAATCCCCACAAGCTCACTGAGATATAACAATCAGTAATTCGAAATACTTGTTTTTGACCATTTATTCACCTTCCTAGTTCCATCTGAGGCCGAACGAACATCCTTGAGAGATAATGCCCCAAACTCAGCATGTTCACTAATCATTCTCTTGAAATCTTTGTTCAGGCCTATAAGAATGGGAATGAATCAGCATTGCTGAAACAACACAAAACCATCTGAGCAGAGAGAGACATAACAGTAGACGACAAAAACCTTGGAGCTGATCAGGATTTTCTGCCCATATGTTATCCTTGTAAAGTCTCTTCCACAGCATCATAGCTTGTCCTGGTCGAAACCCATGCGATTCAACCCATTCCTACAAGTAGAAATTTACTCAATTCCAAAATCAAAGAACATGAGCATTTGATTCAATTCAAACCAATTGGATGAAGAAACGTACTTGGAGCGAAGCGTAACTCATACCCTTCAAGATCACCTTCTTGTTATCATCTCTCACCGCCACAGAAGCTATTAATCATCGAAAGTTACTACATTTCTCAGCGAAATCAACCCAAAATCCGGATTAGAACAAACCCATGAATCAAAGAAGTCACCTTTAGTTGATGGGAACTCGTCGAGTGCGGGAAGATAAGCTGCCGAAGAAGAAGAAGAAGAAGAAGAGAAACATGAGAAGGAGGAGAGGAGGCTTCGGGATTTGAGGAGACGAATGGAATTGGTAAGATGGTGATTGCCGAGGGGAGATGGTAACGTCAGGTTTCTGGAGAAAGCCGCCGTCGAAGAGATTGGCGTCGGAGTGACGACGGCGGAATTAGTGACGGTGATGATTCCCAGCCGCCTCATTGTCGTCGTCAGACCAACCATTATCTCCTTCTCCTTTTTAACTCAACTCCTTCTATTTTTTTAAAAAAAATTTTATGTTTACTACGGCTTTTCGTCTTTAGCATTATTGTTGACACATTTTCAAAAATATATTATTCACTTAGTGACGAAAGACTCTTGTATCTTTTTGTTATCTATATATAATAAATTATTATTTAAATAAAAAAAAAATTCTTTTTATATTTTTGAATTATACTTTATCAAATTCGAACTTTAAAAAAACAATTATTTTTTCAAAGTTTTTTTTTAAAATCGAAAATTATGTTTGAAACTATTTTTTTTTATTTCTTTATATTTTTAGTTATTTATTTATATATTTATTAGAATACTAAATTTCACAATTCAAAAACCCTACCCTATACCTCTAAACTCTAAACTCTAAGTCTAGATTAGTTAACTCTAGGGGTATAAGTATATTTTACCCTTTATTGAAAGTGAGGATAAAAATGATTATTGTAAACATGAAAAGTGGTACTATGAAAGTAGTATTTGTGGTAATTTTTCTATTTATTACTATTTAATTTAGTGAAATTCAGTAAATTGTCTCCTTTTGATTCAACAATAATTTTAAATCATCCTTTATATAATAAATTGCAAGTCGCCTAGAGAATCAGAAATTGCCATGTGAAAAAAAATTAAAAAATATTTAAAAAACAAATTACATGTGGAAAAAGTTTTAAAGCCAATAATAATAAAGAACAAGTTTTTCTCTAAAGATCATATTCTTATGTAGTCTAAATATAAACTGTTCATTCCCTTTTTTTTCTCAAAAAAATTTAAGCTACGTCGAATTTTTCTTTGCGATGTCTTTTAATAATAACTTACCCTTTATAACAGTTTTGAATATCTTATATAAATTAATGTAACAATAAATTAATTTAACAATAACTATCCACGTTGATAACTCCACAAAATATCATTTTAACTAGTCTCAACTTCCCATCATCACACGATCAAAACATAAATTAGTTTACATATAATTCTCTCTTTTCCCCATCGATTTCATCTTCCTCTTTCGATTTCTTTACGTATAATTCTCTCTCTTTGCAGGTTTATGATCCATCCTTCAATTTTCTTATAATAATTCTTCTTTTTTTTCTAATACATCATCTGATCTCTCTTTCTGACAAAATCAAAGCGGAAGGATGCTGAGAAGGTAAAATAATCTTATGTGAGTATTTAATCTAATTTGAGTTTGTTAATTCTAATCCTGTCTTTAATACTTTTACATAAAAGAATTAAAAACATAAGAGATTTGAGACACACTAGTTTATCATTTATATAATAAATCGCAAGTCGCCTAGCGAATCAGAAATTGCCATGTGAAAATAAATTAAAAAATATTTAAAAACAAATGACATGTGGAAAAGTTTTTAAAGCCAATAATAATAAAGAATAAAGTTTTTCTATGCATATCATATTCTTATGTAGTCTAAATATAAAATGTTCACTCCCTTTCTTTTCTCAAAAAAATTTAAGCTACGTCGAATTTTTCTTTGCGATGTCTTTTAATAATAACTTACCATTTATAACAGTTTTGAATATCTTATATAAATTAATGTAACAATAAATTAATTTAACAATAACTACCCACGTTGATAACTCCACAAAATATCGTCCCGTCCTAATTAGTCTCAACTTCCCATCATCACACGATCAAAACATAAATTAGTTTACATATAATTCTCTCTCTTTGCAGGTTTATGATCCATCCTTCAATTTTCTTATAATAATTCTTCTTTTTTTCTCTAATACATCATCTGATCTCTGTTTCTGACAATGTCAAAGCGTAAGGATGCTGAGAAGGTAAAATGATCTTATGTGAGTATTTAATCTAACTTGAGTTTGTTAATTCTAATCATGTCTTTAATACTTTTACATAAAAGAATTAAAAACATAAGATTTGCCTCGTGCGAAGCACGGGGAACCACACTAGTTTATATAGTAAAACGCAAGTCGTCTGGTGAATCAGAAGTTGACATGTGGCAAAGTTTTGTAAAAAAATAATAATGTAAAAAAAGTAATTGAGTATGGTTTATTTTTTGAAACAGAAATCTAAATCCCTGAATTTTCTCCTATCATCAATCAAAAATGATCGTGTCATCTATAACTTCCAATTATGCCACGATTTCAATAGGTTTGAACTTTTTAATAAATTGCAAGCAATAAAATCCATCTTTGATCAACTTCTTTCGCTCTGGTTCTATATCTTCCTCATGCAAGTATGCTTCAACGAGAAAGGCTTTGTTCTGATCCGTGAAACTTCTCTTACTTGGCCTTTTCTTCAAGGTTTGGTTCTAAATTCTAACCATGTGCACTGAAAGTCCTCATTAATTAAGCAACAAAATTTCAACTTTGGCACTATTAGGCAAACCATATGTCTTATTATTTGATCTTCTTTACAGCTGTGTACGAGTCAGCTAAACGCTGCTCCGTTACTCCACTCCAGTATTAAATCATGCCAGGTCAGTGCAAAATTGTTATTTGACAACTTTTCCTTCCAATTACGTTGGATTACTTCTTGATTTTAGTTGTGCCGCAAGATCTCAGATTTCTAAACTCTGATGCATCACCTTCTCCTCTATTAGCTTTAAAAGAGTTAATTAACCAGAAGATCAAACATATAATTTGGATTTGTGTTTGATTTGACCAGAAATATGTTGAAAGCAGCGTACATGCTACTGCTTTTATCTGGGAATGGTGTTAGCTTAATATGGAAAGCGATCATGATTAGGAGCAACCTTAGACCCTATATTTTCTACACATGGCTGGAGGTGAGATGGTACGAGATAATCTATTTCTATTTATTTGAAGTTAATACCCTTCCACATATATTTGATGCAGAATCATCAAACCGTAACTTCCCCCCAGTATTTTGAAGGCCATGGAAAGTAATGTTTCTTTTACTCATTGTAACTTAATCATATGCTCTTTTCATGTTCGTCACATCTCACAACTTAAGAAATCGTTGCTACAGTCCTTCACTTTCTTCCTTGTGGTAAAGTATATAAATTACTATTCTTTCATATATCTCTTTGTAGTTAAAGTAGCAAGAGAATTATGTGTCTGATCTAGGATACATGAGGTAGCTCCAAAGAAGATTAACTGCCCAAAACACATGATATCTACTAACCAGCCTCTAATTACCAAAGTAGTATATTTATCTAATGCATATATACATATGAATTTTATCTATGTAGGTTTAGTCACTATATATATAGGAGGTGCGACTAGCCATCATTTGAATTTATTCCCACTCTCATTGCAGTTTGATCACTGTCAGAAATGGGACGGTTACACGATCTGATTGGTAGTAGAGGCACCATCGACATGAGGATAAACTTACAGCCATAGTCGGAGAAGTCTTATGCACCCATAGGAGATGAAGACATCGAGCTCCTTTGCTCATTCAGCTTGAGGTTCAAATAAATAAAAAACGAAACTTCATGCATGAGATTGAGGACATTCAGCTCTGGAAGCAGAAGGAGGACAGCTACAACGATAGGTTCTCATCAAAAAATACTTGGCATCAGATTCGGGAAGTGACAGTACAATGCTCGTGGAGTCAGAGTATGTGGTTTTCACATTCAACGCCAAGGTATGCCTTTCTTATGTGGTTAACGAACCTCACTTGCATACTTTACTCCATAAATTAAGCACCAATTCCATATAGCGCGGGGTCCTGCTGCCTCTAGTTATATAATATTCTTTAAAAAAAATTACCAATAGAAATTTTAATTTAAGTAAAATACATTAAGATAAATAATTTGGTTTTTTTTTTACTAAAAAAAATTGAGTATTTTAATCAAAAATACTCCCACGAGTCGTGATGCTTTGATTGTCGTCTTTCGAATTAAGGATTTGTCTGGCTAATAAACATCATCATTTAATTTTAATCTATGTTAACAATAGATACATATATATTTAAAAAAAAAATGAGTATCTATATCTAATTCTTTTGTGTTCAAAACCAAACCCCTTATATAGCTACTCCCAGAAACTGGACTGATTGGAAGGGACGACAATTGTCTGAAACTCTTTCTGATTGGTCCAAGTTATGTCCCGATCTTTTGCAATCGATCTTCGGACGCTTAATAATCTCTAAAGACTTTTACCGATCGAGAACTGTTTGTTCAGACTGGTATTCCGTTTCGACCACTTATGTGCCAACTGCGTACCCATGGCGAATTTTACTCGACGAAGACTCTACGTTGTTGTTCGACCCAGGAGAAGACAATATTTACGAGATCGGACATCCCGGACTTGACTTACTTAAAACTAGGGGTGGGCATTTCACCCGAAACATGAACCCGTATCCGAACCCGATCCGAAAAATCCGAACCCGAGTAGCAAAATACCCGAACGGGTATTGAATTAAGAGAGATTAGATATCTGAACCCGAACGAGTAATATCTGAACCCGAATGGATATCAGAAGATAATTGAACATATGTATTACTAACCTTATATTTCTAGTTTAAATCTTTCATTTTATTTAAAATATTTATATTGATATTACACATACTTTAAGTTCATATAATATACATATAATTACGGAGGAAATGATTTGCTAGTTATTTAAAATGCATGTCAAGTTTTTTGTTTCAAGAATTAACAAAAGTTACATCCGAAATTTAAAAACAATAACTAAATTAGTGTCTTTTTAGTTTTAAAATGTTATGTCCAAATCTATTAGTCATTCAATCTATTAAAAAATAAAAAATCTGTTAAGTGAAAGTAATATTTTTAAATACATGAAACTTGAAAGATGAAAAAAAAAATTCTTTCAAAATCTAAATATCCGAACCCGATCCGAAATAACCGAATCCGAACTAAAAATACCCGAACCCGATCCGAAGCACAGAAATACCTGAACGGGTTCTACACCTCTATACCGAAATACCCAAAAATTTGAAATATCCTACTCGAACCCGAACGGGTACCCGAATGTCAACCCCTACTTAAAACCCATGTTATGGCTAGTTGCAGCAACTGGCTCCTTATTGGACGTTCTGGTCTGAATCTATATCTTCAGTCTTCAGAACGTGTTTACTCGCGAGAAGATCAATCTTCCTGAGTGTCCGTGGCTTACCATCCAAAACTCTTCTTCTTGTCTTTGGATTAACGAGAGAACGAGGGATTGTGTTGTAGCTTGCAGTTCCAAACAAGGCTGCTTGTTCTCATGCAAAAAAGGAGACGTTACGTGGTTGTGTCATGAACGCATAGAATGTGCGTACGTGACGTATAAAGATGGCAAGCTTTTAGGTGTACACGTTCGATAGGTGCATCGAGATTCTTGATTTGTCTGGAGATTCGCTTGTCCAAGGTAACCCGTATCATAACCATCCGTTTCACATCGATAATGCGCATATGAGATACAAAGTGTTCCACATCGGTAATTAGAAAGGATCATAAGTAATAAATAAGATAGATAGATAAATCACTCTACTTATCACCAATTGGTTTTACCTTGGAAGTCCATCTAGCTTAACATAGTATCATCGATGTCGGACATTTGTGTAAACGCCGGTAAACCGGAATGACATAAACGATAAAATAAAAGCGATGTTAAGGAAAATAGACGAATGTAAGAACGAATACAAGAACAATAAGAAATCGTATTCGCAAACAGACATGGAGTCGAGATATGATATCCTTTCCTTAACTCTAAATATTCGCTCCGTTAGTGAGACGGGACTGTACGAATATCGAGTCCCAGGATACAACTATGGCAGACGATTCACGCTTCACTCGTGAACGCCCTATCGAACTATAAACTCTACGAAACACTCTCGGTTTTTATGACCTACACTAAGGAAGATTTTGCTGTTGGTTTCGATGCGAAAAAAGTTAGAAATGAATGAAGAGGAGAGGCGATATTTAAAGAGACGGAGACAACCCACTTCCCGCAACAGCTGCTGCACGTGGGCGAGAATCTCGCGGAGATCGAGGGAAGTTGAGTTGCGAAACTTATTCCCCAAGACTCTCTTATCTCGTTTAAAAATTTCGAGAGGATAAAATGCATGACATTTTTATTTTATAGACGAACTGCTTAACCCGAATTAAATGGCAGAACGTTGAGCTTAACTTGGTCCAAAAAAAATAATCTTATTGGACGCCCATGCCAAGCCGGCAGGACTGCAGCGACAGCACGCGCATAGGGAGCCATCCTCTCTTCTGAAGCCGTTTACACACTCATGTGCTTAAGACATATTTATACTCCTCTGGAACATTCAACTTACCCGATGTGGGACAAAGTTGATGTTGTCCATTTTGACAGTGTTTCACATTCCGAGTTCATCACTTCATCACATTATTTCTCATTCAATTTAGCTTTTTTTTGACATATGAATATACTGAATTTTAGTGCTCGTTGCAAGCTTTCCAACGAGCTAATAATCCGGTCATGACGACCGCCGGTTTGGCCGGAAAAGCCACCGGAAAAGTCAAAAAAGTCAGCCTTTATATTCTGTTTAAAAACAGAGTTCCAACAATTTGTCCTATGAGTGTAACGATAACGAGCTCAGGGGAGCTTTTGATCGTTGTGACCTTGAAAGGAGTAAACAATAGGTATCTAAACAACGTCTACAATATGAATTTAGAAAATGGTAATTGGGAGAGAGTCTATTCTCTTGGAGGTGAGATGTTGATATTTGGTCATGGAGTCAAAATAAAAGCATCAATCAAAGGTATTAATGGTTGGGGAATCAAGAGTGATACAATCTGTTTCGGTGGTGATGAAGATGATATTTTCCCAAGTAGTGATCGTTGTAACAGAACAACTAACTGTGGTGTGTTTGATCTTGCGACAGGTACACAAACATCATTATATGTTCCATTCTTTAAGAGTTTCTGGTTTGTTCCATAATACGAAATCTTTGATCACGAGACGGGTTTTTTTTTTCTAGTATGATTTTTGGATCTACTAACTAATGTCATCGTTGTAGGGCCTTTACTGTTTACTATATATATTTTTTTTTTTTATCTTTGCTTCTAGTCTTTAAAAACATAGAGAGGTTGCATGATTGTCTGAATGAGTTGGAACGTCAGAGAATACACACTGAACTCAAAACTATCTTGAAAATCATTCCTGCATCTGTGATTCGTAAGAGGAGTTTATATAACAAAGATGTTTTTTTTTCTGACATCTGTCCCAAAGTTGGCTATTAGCTCAATCCGCAAAGCGTCATTATTAATTCTTGAGGAAACATCTCCTAGCTACCCCCTTAACTGCCCCATTTCAGCTTTAGAGCAATAGCTCAATCCTCAAAGTAGCATTACGCATTAGTTCCAGAGAAAACATGGCCAAGGAGTAGAGCATTAATTGCCTCATCCAACACAAATACATATACTAGAAACGTACAGAGGTTCTGTAAGTCAAACTCGTCGAAACTATCAATATACATTACGCTAGGTCAAGATCAGAACGATTCATGGTTGGAGAAGACTACGACTAATTGAACTCAACGACAGGGTTTGTTTTTGCAGTAGCAAAAGTTATATAGGTGAAGAAACAGAAAGTAGAAAGGCAAAAAAGGGAAAGCCTGTCAGACAACCGTGCGACCAGCCCGGAGAGGTCAAGACCTAACCGGATAGCGATCCTCTACAGCGCAGAGACTCCTAGGAGAATCGTAGCCGTTAATCAAACTCAGATCGCACGGCCATGATTCATCAACCAGGTTTAGGGGACTGTCTCCTTAGAAATCAAGGATACAGAGGTACGAGCCTATAGAACAGATCCTGTTCAAGTAAGGTCGTGACCTCTACCTTCGACTCTGCTCTTTATAAACGGCTTGACTTCTCTGTTTGTTAACGATGTGGGATGTAATAAACAACATCGCACGCTAAATACGTCGTCGCTTTTCTCCGCACAATGACCTATTTCCAATACGCGGTCGTTTCTCCCCTCAGAAAAAAACTAATACCAAATACAGTAAGCAGATGAAAGGGACTGAAACAGCTGTTTCTTCTTTGAATAATCTCTTCTGAGCCCGTGATTGCGTTTCATGATAAGTTTCCGGCTGATAAGTTTGTGACGGCACTTCATGCTCTGTCTCCACAGCGGCGAAGCTCTTGCCCCAGAAGTTCGCAGTCTCGTTCGCTCTCAATCGATTGATTCCACTTCTGCGTAATAATGCGGAAAGCTCTTGGGCTGTCGGATAATTTCTCAAGAAGCAGACCCAAGAATTTGGTTCTTGTCAAGCCAAAGATACTACTGGACAATCTAGAAACCGTTCTTGGTGGATTAACTGGTTGTTGTTAACAGAGGTGGTCACAGATTTGTATCGTCATTGCCAAGCTAACATGACAGACTCAACTATGACTCATAGTCTATGAGATAACATATCTTTCTCTTGAACATTCACGTCAAGTACTTTGCACCCAAACACTTGTGATCCCTGGATGTCAGTACCAATTACCAAACATCCTTACCATATAATGTCTGGCTGCTTCAGTCTTGGGAGATATGGCTATATCAGAATAACCAAAAAAAAAAATGGAATATAGCCAGATTATTGTTTACAAGAATCTGCTTCAGTATCTACAGTTTATTTTATATGTTTTATCCGCCTATAGAATCTAATACAATCCTCTAGCAAAGTTTGTAGTTATGCTCTGTTTCGCTGCTTACTTGCATTAGTCTTCTCTATGAATCCTTATTGTCTGGTCTTTTATATTTCTCTCAGGATATTTTATGGAAAGGGTTATGGGTCATTATTGGTATAAAACTTGTTCTCGACCTTGCCTCCAGGATGCTAATAATAGCACACATAATCCAGTAGTGGTTATTGATGGCATGGAACATGCTCATTTTGGTGGAATGAATTGCTGACCTAAAAAGTGAACTTGGAACTTTTTAGAAGTGATAGAGTTCTCTTGAGGTGTGGTATTAATCTGTACACAACCTCAAAATGGCTGGAATACACAATAAACTTTTGTAGACATGAAATTTTGAGTTATTAAGAGCTAAAAGACCCAAAGAAAGCTATTGCTTGATGCATTATCTATCAAGGCTGATATTACTGCTGTCGATTTGGTATTCTCAGAAAAGAGAATCAAAACGGCAGGCAGAAAGTAACTATCTAGATCACTCTTGTCTGAATGAGTTTGAGCTTCAGAAGACACAGAGCTCAAATGCCATATATACATATAGGAATCAAATGAAAAAGCAACAATTGTGGGATCGTTTTGAGCATGTGACATTATAATATGTTTCAACTGAAAAAAGTAAAGCCTGTCAGACAACCGTGCGACCACTCCGGAGAGATCAAGATCTAACCGGATAGCGATCCTCTACAGTGCGGAGCCTCCGAGGAGAATCACAACCGTTAATCACACTCAAGTCGCACGGCCATGATTCATCAACCAGGTTTAGGGACCTGTCTCCTTAGAAATCAAGGATACAGAGGTACGAGCCTATAGAACAGATCCTGTTCAAGTAAGGTCGTGACCTTCACTTCCATCTCTCTGATATATAAACCGTAAAAGTTCCCTGTTATTTGACGATGTGGGACGAAATAAACAAAACCTCACATACTCTATACGTTGCCGTTTCTAAGCTCAACGCACTAATGCCACATACGTCATCGTTATAGTTAACTCAATCTACTAAAATAACTCAAAGCCATCTCTGAATCTATCCGACCTGATGCTAGTCCACTTGAAAAGGCCAGAGATAACATTTTTTAACTAACTTAACTGAGTCTATAGTTTGATCTAACACAGTAGATTAAAAATGTCACTCAATTATAATGTTATTGTGTTAGGACTTGTTTCGTTCGCAGATGGATCTTGCTCTTGCCAAGATTATGAAAGTATTTATGTTATGCAATTGCAGGGAACTCCTAACATTCATAAAAATTCTGGTAGTAAGTGATGATGATGATTCTTCTCTCCTGACTTCCTTTGGTTACTCGTTTTCTGGATCTAGGGCTATTAAGGTTAAAATCCTTGAGAAGTAGATGCTGTAGCCGATGCACTGTGTTCTGCCATCATAATGATTGATTTTGTGAAACAATTACGTCATGGAAGTAACACTGTCGCTACATTAGTACAGATAATGTGGCATCATATTGGTGTTTTCACATGAGTTGGAGAGGTCTGAGTTATAGGGTCGTTTCCCTTTCTCCTACTTTTCAGAAAACTACTTTGAGAAAACTGCTGAAGATCGAGCAACAAAGCTATATTTCTTTGAGTAAGTGGATTAAACCGTGTAAGAGATCTTGGAGTAGCGTTGTCTGAACACAGTTACTTTACAAGCTGGCAAACGATTGTGTTGCGGGCGGATATGATAGATATGATAAATGCTTGGCTTGCAGGAAACTGACTTTGGTTTTGAGCATAAGCCGAATCTTGCAGATCACGTGACAAAAACTCTTTTCCTGTTAAAACCAAATAATCATGTATTGACTCTCTCAACTTCAATCTTAATTTTACGAATATACTATAAAATGAGAATGGAAGCTTTAAGAAAAAAAAAAGGGGAGAAAATCTGCAAAAAGAGAAAAAAACGATGAAGCAAAACTCAGTAGTAAATATTAGGTATCCGAACGACAAAAGCTGTCCAAAGCCTTAATCAACAGTAGTCCACGTCATATCATTCTCAAAGATCCAATGACAAACTTCAATCCTACCCGGACCAGACCCTAGAGCCAAAAACGCTACATGACTTGCACTCCACGCTGACGTGTCAATGTGACAAATGGTAATACCATGGTTAATCTTCTCTGAACTCTCCGGGTCAAGAAGATCCGCTTCATAGACCCGCACCTTAGGTACCGAATGACAATAATAGAGTAGATACGGGTACAAACTCTGATGACATGAAACCGCTCTAGTTAAATCTCCACCGTTGATTCCTTTGACTTTCCCGATCACGATTTTCTTCTTCGACCCGACCACATTCTCCGTCGTCCTCACCACAACGCCGTGTCCAAGCACTGACGTGGCGAAATCGATCATGTCCTCCGCTGATCCCACGCACCGCTTCGTCTCGCCGTAGCTTGGGGGTCTCTCGCATTCGGAAATCGCCGACGAGATTATCCCCGCCATCGACGAGTTCTCGCCGGCGCCGAAGATTCTCCATACCTCGCCGGTCTTAGAAGATGAAAACGATAATTTTGAAACTATGGTTCGGGGTAAAAACGTCCTTTTAGGCATTTTATCCTTAATATCTGGCATTTGCATCAAAGTCCCTTCTCTTAACATAGACTCCCTGAAGAATTTACCCGGCTCTGTCCATTTATTTACCTTTTTGCCACTGGAGCTCGCGTTATTAAAGTACCTCGCGAAAACGACGCCGTCCTTTGTGTACGCTTTGAAACTCGGACCTTGACCGTAGGTTTTGAAGCTGACGTTACCTCCGTCGTTGCCTTGGCCGTAGCCTGTGAAGTCATCGGAGCCCAAGTTGAATGATTTTCCGTAATTTACGAAATTGACCTTCTCGTTGTGCGAATCTTTGGCGTAGGAAGAGAAAGAGTCAGCTCCGATGTTGGACTGGTCTCTGTAGCTCTTAAACCCGTAAACGGCGCCGTTTCCTCCTTCGCCGTACTTTTTGAAATCGTTCACCGGGAGATTCCCGTCGCCGCCGTAGCTTGTGAACGTGTCGTTAGCTCCGTTTGCGGTCTCCCCGTACCCGGAGAAACCAGATTTTACCACGTTTGACCCGGATCCGTAACCCGAGAACCCGTTCGGAGCTCCGTTGCCGTTTTTGCTGTAGCTGGTGAACGTCTGAGCGCCGGAGTTTGCGTTCTCGGAGTACGTCGTGAAGGATTGTGACCGGCCGTTTGCTTCGTCGGAGTAGGAAGTGAATCTCCCGTTGGGTTGGTTTGCGTTCGTGTGGTAGTTCGTGAAATCGCCGGCGCCGCCGGTGGATCCGGTGGCGTAAGTGGTGAAGCTCTGATCAGCGACGTTGACTTCTCCGGCGTAATTCGAAAACCCATCGTCGTGTCCGGCGGAATCTCGGCTATAACGACGGAAAGAGTCGACGCCGATATTGTCCCCGCCGGAGTAATTTTTAAACGTGTCGGCTCCGGCGAGACGGTCGGAGCCGTAGTTGGTGAAGTTTTTGTCGCTGTAGACGGAGAAACTGACGTCATCGCCGTGCTTCTCGGTTACGGAGTGAGCGGCGAGCTCAGGGAAACAGAAGAGCTTCGCGGCGGTGCAGAAATCATAGAGGCGAGTGTCGAGCGCGTGGCGTGATGCGAGTGTGGCGAAGCGCGTGGAGTCTACGGTCGTTAATGGGGACGCCTTGGAGAGGAAAAAAGAAGGTGGTGGTGAGCCGCCGTTGATGCGTTTGTTCCAGTAACGTATCAGTGAGGCTTTGGGTGTGAATGGGTTCTCCGACGGCGTGATGTTGCCGGCGGTTTGTTTAGTAGCTCCGGCGAAATGCACCTACGTTTCGGCGGGTGAAAAGATCAACAATATGCAAATTGTTATATATTTTAAAAAGCTTCTATGAAAAACGCTTAAAGTAAGATGATAAAGATTGAATATTGCTTACATTAGAAGATGAAATGAAGCAGAGGAAGAAAGCTGCTTCAATGATGTTCATCTTCTCTAGTTACGGAGTTGGTTGAGAAGGAGAAATAATATGAAGAGAGTTCACTCTGATATCGTGTGGTTATATATTTGAGTATTAAACTTGATTAAAAGAAAAGAGTATCAAACATTTATTTTGCAAAAACTTTATTAGGTATTTCTCAAGAACGTTAATCTATGTTTTCACTGTTTTCTCAACGACTATTTACTAATTAGTCAAAAAGAGGATTCAAATTCAGTTTAAAATACCGTAAAAAAAGAAAGAATCTGAATAGCTAAATAAGGCTGCATAAAGTATATTAAAGATAAACCTCTCTCGCCCAATAATTTACAAAAGACCAACATTATTTGAAATAGATAAAAAGAAGAAAAAAAAAGCTGGGAGAGACTGCTTCTTGCTGAAGAAAGGGAGAAAAGTAGATAGAGAAAGTGATAAATTTAACATCTTGAAAATGGTAGTTTTAGGTTTAGTTCCTTTTTCCTTGCATGTAGAGCAATATAAATTTAAATGTATTAATTTGTTTATTTATTCAAATAATAATATTTTTAGATGGAGATGAGTTTTCTTTTAATGTTATTAATTTAAATGGAGTAATAAACGAATATATTTACTCCATTTTTGAATAGTACTCTAGTTTTATTTGTCTTCTAGTACTATAGAGTTGAAAAAAAAATATCTTAAAAATACTTCACTTTAAATTTAAATTTGAAATAAAAACAAAACAAAATTTGTTATAAATCAATTGGTGGATGTTCATAACCGGTCCGGTCCATAACCGGTCCATACACTTAGAGAGAGACGGTCTAATTCTAGAGAAAGAGGCGGGCGCGAGACTTGGAGAGGAGAGAGAGATGGCTACAACTTACATATTTCCTAATTCGTTTCTGTTTATGATTTGTAATCTTTCCTATTATTGTATTTCCATTTATCTCTCTTGTAACTCCTATATAAAGGGAACACTTATTCTTTAATAATATACAGAAACTTACAGTTCTAAATTCTAAGTTTCACAACACGTTATCAGCACGATAGCCTCTAACACTCTGAGCCTAAAACCAAATCGCTAAAACCCTAAAACCCTAAATGAAAAGAAATCTGCCTCGGAACTTCGAAGAGGCAGTTCTCCCAAACCGTGAGGACCCAGAAAATGATCAAGATATCAAATCGAAGCCCTTGCCGAGAAGAATCAGTCAGTGCAAACCGCTTGTCGATCTGACCACCGACACGCCCTCACGCACAGATACAGTGCGCGCCGATTTGCTTTGGAACCCTAATCCGAACCCGACGATACCCACGAACCCTAATCCGTTCGCGAATCCGTTCCAGCTCGCGTCCCAGCCAGCTCGTGTTCTGATCGTGTATAAGCTCGAGGTTCATTCTTGGTGGTCCGGTTTCTACAAACAACTAAACTAAAGGTATTTCGAATTCTAAGAACATAATGAATCGAATTTGGTTGATTGTAAAGAATGAAACACTAAATTATAATCTCTAAGATGAAAGCCATAGGATAATAGATCAATCCCTAAGCAAGTAAATCGAAGCTCTATAAGTTCGATCCCCAAACCCTAAAAATCGAGATTGATCCATTGATCAATTAAAATCAGAACCTTAAAGGTTTTGAATCTCAAATCAAATCCCTTTGATCTAAGATCAAATTTTCGAAATC
>NC_027756.1:14586307-14587230 GCF_000695525.1 Brassica oleracea var. oleracea | reverse complement strand
CTAAAACCCTAATTCTGAAAATCGATTTTGATTGTTTGAAATTGAACATTGATTGGTTGATTTGATCACCTAGAACTATTGCTAGGATTGTTCAAACTCGAATCTGATTGTTTGACTTGTTTAAACTAAAATCCTAATGACCTAGTTTAGATTATTTTAAAATCGAAATATGAAACTACATATTAGGTTAAACTGTTCTAGACTTGATCATACTCGTGGCCGTGTGGCCTTGTTGCATTCATACCATAACTTAATCACAATGATTGATTGCAATTACACTTAGAACTTATTCTAGTAATGGTGTTGAATTGAATCAAATAGCCGTGTGGCTTGATCTTTGCTTGACCGATAGGTTTGCTTGTTTTGATTGCATCATGAACTAATAGAAACAAACCATGTGAGGATTGCAATTACACGACAAACTAAATGCATAAAAACGAAGGCATAGATCTTGGTTGTGAAGGCTTGTTTGATTGTTTGAACATAAAACCCTAATCGTTTAAACATTAAAAACTATTCCTAAAAGATCTAAAAATATTAATCTATAACTTCAGATGTCGAAAATCAACAACCTTGATTTCGCTGCCCTAAATCTATCTGGAGACAATTACCTTCAGTGGGCGCTCGATGCTAAGATCATCATGAAATCCAAGGGACTCGGTGAGTGTATCACCGAGAACAATAATGCCAATGAAAAGGATCGTTACAGAGCCATCTTGATCATTCGTCATCATCTAGCTGAGAGTCTCAAGGATCAATACCTAACCATTGAGAATCCACTAGATCTTTGGAATGAATTGAAATCGAGATATGATCACCAGAGAACGGTGATCTTACCAAAAGCTCGGGTTGATTGGACGAATCTGATGATCCAAGACTATAAGTCTGTGGACGAATATAACTCTGCACTGTTTAAGATTGTT
>NC_027756.1:14564190-14585867 GCF_000695525.1 Brassica oleracea var. oleracea | reverse complement strand
ATGGCCGCGGTCGAAGATTCTTTGGCCGCGGGCGAGGAAATGGTTGAGACCATGGACGGGACCGTGGTTCATTTGGACGAGGCCATGGTCGTGGCCGTGGATCTTCTTTCAAACCCCAACATTCGACTAAATCAGAGAAATACGTGTGCCATAGATGTGGAATGAGCAATCATTGGGCTAAGACTTGTAGGACTCCCAAGCATCTAGTTGACCTCTATCAAGAGAGCTTGAAAGGGAAGAATCCTGAAGCCCATATGACTTACCAAGATGATGAAAACGACTTCAATCATGACAAGAACGATCTTATGGATTATGAAACTTCAGATTGTCTAAAAAAAAACTGAATATTGATTTTATGTAATCTAAATTCTATGTTCTTTGTTTTGATGTTTTTCATTTCTATGAATTTGTTTTATTAAAACTTAATAAAAAGAATGAATGATTTTTAAAAACGCCAATATGATTTGCGGGTATGGTACACATTAAGGGCTATGGCCAGATATGTATAAGGGCAAGCATTTAGATGCTTTATATTCACCCAGAAAAACCCATTGAGATTATATAGAGATAAAAGAATGAATGGTTTTCATATTGAAATAATGGGCGAAGGAAACAAAGAGTTCCTTCAGATATATGTATAAAATCACCCAAGGCTATAATGAGTCCTAAAAAACTATACCTGCATTCTCTATTGATCTACACTATGCCAAGATCAGTATGATAGAGGCAATAGTCATGGTAACCAGAATGGTTTACCCACAAAATTATACACTTTATGGTATGACCGGATTGGCCATCCTATTCCAAAACATGATGCGAAACTGATATTGGAAAAGGCACAAAGAGTTATCCCATAGAATCTCACGTGTGTAGCATGAACACAAGGGAAACTCATTAGGCCATGATGTCCCAAAGCACTTAAAGATTATAGTATGTCCATGAAGGGGCAGTGAGGACAAATCCGCACATGTCCATACTATATATAGCTTGGCTAAATCCTTTTATAAATCTGTATTGGCCATTACCCATAGGTCCAAACTCTTAGTCCAAGGCTTGGGGACACACGAATTTACATGCGTCTTAACTAATAAGCATCAGACCATTAAGTGAGCATAGATATTCCCATCTCAAATTTATTACGGGTCATGAGCCAGACATGTAACATCTTGAGATATTTCGATAAGCCACCACAAGTATATGTGCCGTCTAAGATGGATCCTTAGAAGAGGATGAGGATGAGGATATATGTTAGATATGAATCTCCCACAAATAATGAAGTACCTCAAGCCAAATATGGGTGATCTATTTAGTGGCCAAGAACACGGATTGCAAAGTTTAATGGATCCGACTATCCAACATTAGGGGGAGAAAATAATAAGCTGGTAAGAGAAACAGAATGGCATCGATCATCATTGTCTTGGCAAGATCTTCGGACTAAATAATGTGAAATAGACGTCCAAAGATTATACATTTACAAAGCTAGCTAATCAAATGCCAGACACATTTGCCGACCCGAAAAAGAATGACTAAGTCATATATAAACCAGCTTGTAAAGCACCAACTAAATTGATGTCCAAGAGAGACACAGTCAAGTTGCTACAGAGTCTATACAAGATAGACCAATAAGTTCCAAAAGATAAGAATCCTCGGAAACAAAAGAGAAAGGTGCATAGAATGATAAAACAAATCCGAGGTCAAGGAAAACATACCAGACATAGAGATAAGGCCGGCCGGCTATAAGGTACAGGTACCAAACAATGTAGCTTGGGACGCCAAGCTGAAAGTATTAAAGGTCCTGATAATAATGAATCTCAATCGATTATATCATGTCTGGAACATAATGAAACACAATAAGGAATGTCGACATAAGATGATACAAGGTAGCACTTAAATTTATGAATATAAGCGAGGATCATGAACCCAAGTCAATATAGGAGTGCGCACTCGTAGAACATATTGAATATGTGGGGTTAAATAGTTTAAAGAAGAAAGGCGTATTTGGCCATATGTTACAATTTGCCTATTTCCTAATTTGTTTATGTTTATGATTTGTAATATTTCCTATTATTGTATTTTCATTTAACTCTCTTGTAACCCCATATAAAAAGAACACTTATTCATTAATAATATACAGAAATTTACAGTTCTAAATCCTAAGTTTCACGACAAGTTAAAGATGTTCTTTGTAAATTATAAATGACAATATCCCTATATGGTACATGCACTCGGTTTTAGTACCTCTTAAAATAAAATATTGATGGACTGTGTCCATGAACCCTCAGTATAAGTAAACTATAAATCTGCATTAGTATTAAATCAAATAGCTGGATATATTCACATATATAATGGTTTGTGGAGACTAATTGGTGACTTTATAATTCTGTCTCCCACCAAAAGAAAGATTCTCAACATTATTATTACTTTTCCTTCTCGTATTTTACAAAGTACATAGTTTTTGTATAATCAAATAGTCAAATAAATTTGAAATTGTTACTTTTTTGTCAACTAAATTATTACATTTGTTACAATTTTTAAAAAGTCAGTACTCATATTAGTTAAAATATATATGAATTTTAAAGTTCAGAAGAAAAAACATAAATGAATGTACCAAGATTAAAAGTTCAACATTGATGTATATTTGACAATCTATACATCCAAAAAAAAAGACTGGATGTATCAGGGTGCAAGAAATGGACCATCAAATTTGAGGAATGTGGTGGCGGCTAACGTGCAACCAATGTAACTTTTTGTAAAATTTTATAGTTTATTTTCTCATTAATGATCATAGAATCCCGCGTTTTAGCACTTGGTGCGATGATGGGTTCTCTCATGGTTTGTCGACAATAATATTTATATATTTATTTTCCAAATTCTAGGTAAATAATATTCATATATTTATATGTTAAGTAAAAATTTCTATGTTTCGGAGATCAATGTTAAAATCACCTAAATATTTTGATTACTTTTTTTTTTCTTTGCAATGTTAGAATCACGTAGAAAAGATTCGATTAAAACTAGAAAATGAATAAAACGGACAACAAGAAAAATATTTAAATTTTTATTAATTAAACCTAAATATCTTGTAGACTCGTGTCCCTAAAACATGTAACCGAATGGTTTTGAGACAAATATTTTGATTACATGTATTGAGATATTATTGGTTAAATAAGTGTAATTTTTTAAAATCCAAATAAGTGTAATTAATAACAACTTAAATATTTTGGTTACATGTATTGGTTCTTAAATCCAAAGAGTCTACTTTCTTCGAGCAAAGGAAGTTTTGCAGGAGAGGAACCGAATGTTTTTTTAGCTACAAGTATACAACCGTGTGACGTGCACACAAAAAAAGCTACAACTGTGTGAAATATGGTTGTTTCTATTCGTGTAGATTTTTAGATGGAGCGGTGCCGAAGAATTATTGAGTGATAATGACTAAAAAGGGAAATCATTCCTAATATTGTAACTTTCAAAGAAGAGAAGTTAATGGAGGCGGGAGAATTATACAAAGAGTTGCTCGGTAGGGGTATATTTCCTGATACCATACACTTATAACTCAGTCATCGATGCTGCTCCTCAAAACATATAGTGACTTTAAATTCTCATAGATGGATGTTGTAAGGCTAAGAAAGTGAACGGTGGAGTGGAATTTCTTCATGACATGTCTAAAAGAAGTTCTGTGACTTCTGTCAAGTGAGTGAACTATATACGGCCCAAGACCTTTTCCAAGAGACGATGTCCCATGGTGCGTGCCCTAATATGGTAATTGACTAATTGATAACACCAGGCTTAACGGTCTCTATGCACTAAGAGCAGCATTAATGCGGTTCTTTATGGTGGGTTTTTAATGTTTTTAGGATTTAAAAAAAAATAAAAAATCATGTAATTAGAGAAGGAACGTTTTTTAATTAAGCTCCACAAGACACGGTTCTTATTAGACATGTGTTGGACATTCAGCGTCTCTTTCTCTCTCTCTCAACGGATTGATTCCGTTTGCAGGGTTCACCAAATCGTCGTCGCTGCTACACTCATCTCTGTCGATGGCTCGATTCGTTATAACCCAGGCAGAATCGCCCCATCGGATCTGATGTTTCTTCGATCCAGCTTCTTCCCACCCGTACCCCTTAAAAACAAACTCTTCGGATCCTCCGAACTCTTCACAGATTCTAAAACCCCTTTTTATTTTATAAACAAAAGGTAAACCAATTTCAAACATTTCCTATGTTTTGTCTCTCACTCTCTTCATATGAAAAAAACTCTGTGCTGTTAGCAAATCTCAAAAGGGTTTCTTGCTCCAGTGTAAAGGATCCGAATTTATATGTCTAATTGTCTCATTATGGCATAATTTTATCTCTTTTTGCAGTAACTTTTTGTTATGATGATGATGTGTTTGGATTTGATATAACTAATAATGCTGCTGATGATGATGATGGGGTCTAGTTTCTTTATGATCATGATCTTTGCAGCTCTCATCATGCCATTGTGATTGTGAAGAAACGATAAAGTGTTCGTTTTCCAGTTTAAAGTATGTTGCTTTTATCAATGACTAGTGATTTTTGGTTCATCAGTGAGTTTTGTGAATGATGATTTTTTTTGGTTTTGATATGATTGTATAATGCTGATGATGATGATGATGATTAGGCCTGGACATTTTAACCTGGATCCGAAGACCCGAACCGGAACCGGCCTAAAAATACCCGACCTGGATCCGGACCGAAAATTTACAAGTACCTTTTGGGTCTAAATTTTTTTTACCCGAATAGACTTGAAACCGAAAGGAACCGACCCGAATAGACCCGGACCCGATAAGAACCGATCCGAATAGACCCGGCCCGATAAGAACCGATTTGTACCCGACTTAAAAACATGTATATCTAAAACTATGATATTTTTGTGTTCTATTTTATATATATATTATTTTATGATTTATTTGAAATATCTTTTGTTAACAACATTTGTTATTATTTTGTAATATTGTTTAAGTAATATGAAGCTTTAAAATGTAAAATTTAGAGTTTAAAAATGTTTTATTTTAATTATTAATAGTTTCATTTAAGTTATTTTGTAAAATTTTAGATATATATGAAAAATATCAACTAAATTTGATGGAATTGGGTATGTCATGTCTTTTTCAGATCCTAAATACCTGAACCCGACCCGGATCCGACCCGACCCGACCCGAAAATTTCTAAGTACCTATTGGGTCTAAATATTTAGGACCCGAAAGACCCGGACCCGAAAAGAACCGGCCCGAACCCGGCCCGAAGACCCGAACGCCCAGGCCTAATGATGATGATTGGGTTTATTTTCTTTAAGATGATCTTTGTATCTCTCATCATGCCATTGTCATCGTGTAAACGATATAAAGTGTTTTGTTTTTGAGTCTAAAGTTTGTTGTTTTAATTAATGGGTAGTGATTTTTTTAGGTGCAGGAGAGAGTTTTGTTGGTGTGATGGATGAAACAAATGAGATCATCCTGCAGAAATCAAAGAGATTGACATCTGTTGTGTGGAACTACTTTGAACGGGTGAGAAAGGCTGATGTCTGCTACACTGTTTGCATTCAGTGCAACAAGAAACTCAGCGGTTCAAGCAACAGCGGGATGACTCATCTCCGGAACCATCTCATGCGTTGTCTCAAAAGAACCAACCACGACAGTGTGTATATGAGTACATGTCTCTCTTGGATTTTGATATGCTCCCAATAATAAATTCAGTTGCAATTTTTTTTTTGTTGGCTGGGTTCTTAGCTTACAAGTTTTGTAAAAACTACTTATTGATGCATAATTACGAGCATGGACAGTCTCACATATACAAGACTGTTTCAGAAATGCATGTTAGTTGAATCGTGGTGTTTCTTGTTTGTAACGAAAGTGTATTCATAAACTTGTATAAATAAAAGTGTATTCACAAGAAGCTTTTGTTCTTCCTTCTCATTCTTATGTTCTTCCTTCGCATGTTCAAAATATTCATCTAAATCTAAAACAAAATCTATCTTGTAAACAACTTTTCTAAACAATTTTATCTTTAATTAAACAGTTTTTAATTTTTTTTTAAGAACTCATAAATAAGAGACTCCTATTGGAACACAAAAATATTGGTGTCTCTTAACTAGATCTATTAAGTAACATTTAATACTTAAAAATCATTAAGAAATCCAAATGGGATTTTGGGTTAATGATGCTCTAATGCGAAAAAAGCATTGGGAAATGTTTGAGGTTATTTGCAAAGAGTACAATTGACTTGAATATTACTACTTAAACCGGGACGGATACATGGACAGATACGGGTACGGAAACAGCAAAACTAAAAAGTTATAGGTACGGGTACAGCAAATATATATCAATAAATAAATATATATATATATATATATATATATGTATATTTATATACTGAAAAATAAAATATATCACTGTAAATCTTATCTAATAAACTAAAAGATTAGAAAGTAGGTTATAAATTTAAAATCTAGTATAAACTTCTACTTTTTATTTTTTGTTCGGAAGAAAAGTAAGTGAATATGCGTAAAAGAGGATAATAGCAAAGCAAATATGTTCTGAAAATTTCCATAATTAACTGTTCCGTCTCCAAAGTGTCCCCGTGCCGTCCCCGAAGTGTCCCCGTCCCGGAAACGTTTCCGGTACGGATACGTCAATCAATTTGACGTCCCCGTGCTTCATAGCTTACAACATCATCATCCATAGAACGTGAAAGGTAATAAGGTAGATGAAGCCTATGATTTAATTTCTAGACTAGTCTCTCTCCCTCACAAACGTGGAGCCTGAAACAAACACGTTATTCTAGAAAATGAAGAACAATGGGATAGTTACCAAATGGATTCTCATACACTACACTCATAGAGCTAGTGAAATCTCTATCATCTGAACTCATCAAGGAAAATCTCTGATGGTAGATTGGACAATACTACAATAGCTTTTTTGGATATCATGTCTTAATGTTGGTGTGGTGTTTCTTGTAAGGATAGATTTTTCTTGGTTTTGTCCCTTCCACGGTATAAAATCAGAATTCAACTCTGGTTGTGAATTTAAAGATTAGATATACTTGACAAAACAGAAACATGTCTTGGAAACAAGTTTTTGTTCCTGGTTTTGTATTTTTCTTCTGTTCTTTATACAAAAAGACCGAGTTAATCAGATAATTCTCAGATCAACATTCATGTCATATAAATGAAACTATCAAACAAACAAACTGTTAGCAAAAAAACAAAACAAAAAAACACAATCATGTCAACGTATATCAAACCATAGTTTTTTTTTTTTTTTTTGACTAATATATCAAACCATAGTTAAGAATCAGAAACAACTTACAAAAGAGAACAAGTAATTCCCGAATAATCTTGTTAATTAGAATTCAGTAAACTAACCAAAAACTTCAAAAATCGCATGTAATAAGATCTCAAGAACAGTCATAAGAGGGGAGAGGAAGAGTTACTTATTTACATGGGAAGAGGAACAAGAACCAAAACAGAGGATTCATCTGCATCTGAAAGACTAAAGACTGATGCTGTCGCCGTCTTTCAATCCGTTGGCCTTACCAATATTGTTCCCCCCACAAGCCAAAACGTAATGCAGGTTCTTCATCTTCCAACTCTTCAGAATCACACCACGAGAACCGTTCTCTCCCACACCCATATTTTGGCAGTTGTTACACTAAACATGTAACAAACGTATGCATCAAAATAACAGGTAGAAAAGCTATGACAGTTGAAGATCATATACTTGCCAAGACAAGTTTACAAGAAGACCGAGTTCAATTCAGATATTTAAGTCAACAAGATAAAAGTAAACATCAACAAACTGAAATTGTTAACACAAAACATATTCATGTCAAAACATTCATCAATTCAAAGTTACAATCAGAACCAACAACATTCATCTTGTTTTAAGTAACTGTGCTTCCACATCTTGCCTTCTTCAATGGTCGTCAGCATGACGATCTTCATCTGCAGTGTCATAAAATCCAGCGGGTGCCCTCTTTTCAAAAGCAATCTCTGCACTATAGTCGATCCCCTTCCCCTTCCTGTTCCTATGCTTCCCATCATCAATCCCAGCTGCTATTAGTTCCCTCCTCTTTTGAAGAGAAGCAAGACTTCTAGCTTCCTGAATTTGCTTTTCTCTAGCTTTTCTTTTAGCCTTCTTTCCCCTAGTGTTAGCCAATTTAGCCCTAGCTTCAGAAAGCATCTCCATCTCATCATCTTCCATGTCCACTGGATCAGGACGAGCAGGCTTTGATTCTGGATTAGGATCAATCTCACCAGGACGTAATTTCCTTGGATCACCCCCTGCTTCATAACCTTTACCGCACGATGATGCATCAAGAAGCTTTTCGTACCTCTCAAGGCACTGAGATGGCGTGCGCCCCACGGCAGGAGCGATTGTTCTCCACTGAGTAGGGAGAATCTTTGCGAGATGTAGAAGCTTCTCATCTTCTTCGACGGTCCATTCGGTTTTCTTGATAGACGGATCCAGCCACTCGTTCCAGCGAGCTTTGCATTGTTTGGCTGACTTGCGAACGCTCAGAGACGAGATCCGACCCCATTGGTTCTTACCGTACTTCATCATGGCGGCTTTGAGGACCTCATCTTCCGTGTTCTTCCACACACCTCCCTTAACCATATTCCTCATCTTCCCTCGAGATTAGGGTTCGAAATTAACGAGGAAGAAAAGATTCAATCAAACTCTCCTTTGTTTCAGAGCGAATAAGAAAAATAGTGAGAGAAATAATGGTTGTGTTGACATTAAATAGTTAAATACTAATTGGGCTTTTGCAATCAAACCGCCTCAGATCTACTAGGTGATTAGCCGACTTCCTTTTTTCCTTTGATATGGATAATGAAGAAAAAGTTTTACAGATATTATAAATGAAAATAGGCCATATTAACAATTCTACGAAAAGTTAAGGAGATATATACCCTTTCTACAACTAAAGTTAATAGATTAAAATATTACAACTAACTACCATCAATTATTTAAATAATGTTTTGATTTAATAGTTTTTAATCAGATTTATAATTTTATTTTATAATTTTCCAAACGAGATAAATATTAAAAGGAAAAATATTTAAAATTAAAATATACAGTTGGAAAATATCTTTAAAATGGGGTAGTTTTACAATAATTTTACTTCTACTTTTCAAATTTACCTTTTTGATAACCAATTTCATAAATACACTAAGTTTGTGATGAAAAAAAAACTCAAAATTAATCATATTAAATAATTTATAAAAATTTGAAAATTATTTCTAAAAGTATATAAACCCAATCTCATCTTCTAATTATTAAACCCTAATTTTGTTTATACATGTAACTTATCAATACTATTAAAAAGGAAAAAGTTTTAATAAATCTAATTATGCAAAGTTGTTGGACCCATTTATTTTTAGTATCAAATGTTCCAATAGAAAATGGTCATGTGTCCATCGTATCCGTCTCATCCTCCTCCATTAAAGCATCAAGTGCTTTGCAGAGAGGCATCAATGTGATGTTTAATATATTTTTTTTTTGATCAAACATTTATTCCCTACACATATTTTATTCAATGAGATCAAAAACATTTCAGAGAGCATGAATAAAGCAATCTTATATTTCACCTCTTCCATTATATTAGAGCATCAAGTTCTTAACAAATATGCATCAGTGTCCAATTTAATATATCAAAACAATTTTATACATTCATTTATTTATCACTTATTCGATTCATATTTATAACTTAATTATAAGAACTAAAATTGTGTTTTTCGTCACGTTTATTGAATTATAAATACAAAACCAAACCCTATAACAGAAATAATAAACAAATATTTTATACTTTAATATTGATTTTTTTTTGGAATCATAAATATATGCACGTTTTTAGATTGTATATTATACACGATTTTGAAAATAATTGATGTTGATATATTCGTATGTTAATAGTTTTACATAATTATCGTCAAATTTTATAGAAAATGTAATTTAAAGATTCTTTTAAGATTTCTTATTAGTAACAACCAAGATATTTAAAAATTTATACCCTGATTTTCGATGGCCTATACCATCTCTCCCCTTATATTATAAATAGACATTCATTCTATAAAATTTATAAGATATATGATTTATCTATATTATTAAAAGAGAATGATTCTTAATAAATCTACTTATGAAAGGTTATTGCATCCTTTCATTTTTTAGTCTAACTTATAATAATATAAAACCAAATATCATAACATGCTTTTATCATATCAACAATTTAAAACTTATTACATTTTAATAAATAATCCACGATTTCCAACAATTATGATAACGACAATTGTTATCATTTTGCATTTAGCAACCCATATTATTTCAATCACACGAATATACAAAATATCTTGATTTTAAATCATTTAATTTAAACTCTTGACTTTTGAAAATTTGATTGAAAATATATCGGTTTTTTCATATGTTAGTTTAGTTATACCAACATCCTTTAATATTTCTACATTATATCAAAGGAGAAAAAATGTTTCGAAACATAGGATTCATGTTTGAATCTGTGGGCTGGATTCTTCGGATCCTAAACGTTTGACATAACTAAATATTTTAAAATTTATAGTTTAAGTTAGGATTGATTATTTTTGGTTTCAGATTGGTTCGGACTCATAATTCAAATATCTGTAAAATAAATTTAGTTTTTGAATACATAACAGGTTCGGATTGGTTTAGGTATTAGAATCCAAAAAAACACGAAGTATATACCCAAAACACAAAAAAAGACTTGAAACACAAAAATACCTGAAATCCAAAAAAAAATACTTGAAAATTATTCATATACTCACAAGATCCAAAATTTTACCCGTAAACCTAAAACAACCAAAATTTTACCAACCCAAAAGATATTTTTCTAAAATTGAAATTTTACCCAGAACCCCAAACTATAACCGAAAACCCGAACCAGAAACTTAAAAGTATTTATAATGCCGAAAACATATATGAAATACCCAAACTTACCTAATATATACAAATCATTATAGGTACTTTGGATACCCGATTGAGTCTCAGATAAGATCCAAACTGGAACAGAGATTCGCCGGTCCAAAAAGATATTGAATAGGTACTTTGCCCAGGACTCAGATCCGAACTGCACCTGTATTTTCGGATTGGTTTCAGATTTAGTATTTTAGATCCGAAAAACTGTCGAAGCGTATGAAAAAGTTAAAGAAAATGTGTAGAGATAAAATCTGAAATAATAACATATAACAATCACAAAACATTAAATCATATAAAACTTTTTTATAATAAAAAAACCCGCGCTTAGAAAATCTAGTAATATACTTAAAATTGACTTTAATTAACAGAAAAATCATTTTTGGGATGAATGTTATATTTTGAAATCTGTTCTTTTAGTACTTGAAACTTTGTGTTCTTTTTTAAGAACTTAGTTTAAAACCTCAGATTGGTTTGCTAATAATATGTGTTAAGCTTTTGTGGGTTCTTAACATGCTGGTTATTCCTCTGTGTGTGCATGTGTTAATAGATCGTGGTGATTAGAGAAACCCGAATAAGAAATACATTTACTTGGGATAGAAACGCTTCTCTTATAGCCTTTGTGCATTTTCATGCTCAACCAGCCTCCAACGTTCAGTACTCCTACCCTGATTTTACTTCTTGCGCGCTGTGCTTTGCTATATTTGTCGGTTTGATGTTCCCGGTCAAACATTGCTAAAGTTCTGTGATATCTTCTTTGGCTTATCAGTTTGATAGAGTTTAACTACTTCCATGTCACCTCGAAGCTTATTCTGAATGATAATCATGAGAAACGTATCCCCAAGATCCAATGAGAGCACAATTCCATAACTCAAACGTGAAGAGGAACAAAAGTTTGCACAACTATCAGCAACAAGAAGAAAAAAAAAATGACACAATCAAGAAGGAGCCTATCAGGAACAAGCGTGAAGAGGAAAGAAAGTTTGAGAAAACCAACCAAAACATTCTTGAAAAGAGTCAATGCAGCAGAGAGAGCCAAAGAGGTAATAATTGGTAGAAAGCAAGACTTGGCGGAAGCCGAAGACTCTATATATTCATAATTCAACTCTGACACTTGGTTGTTTGACGATTCACTATGTATTTAGAGACTATATATACTTTTGCCAAACTTTTGTTGCTGGTTTTATATTGTTCTTGCTGTTTATACAACTAAACTGAGTTAAAATCCGTTTCATTCATCAAGATTCATGTCAGATAAATAAAAACTATCAATAAACTGAAACTTTTAAGACATCAAATCATAGTACAGAATCAGGCAACAACTAAAAATCACTTGAGGTAAACCCAACAAGGTGTTGTAAGATCAAACACAACTGTACCAAAATCCTAATTACAATTCGGAGAAGGCACTAGACACAAACCTACAGAATCGTCTCAACCAAAAGAAGTTATCACAGAGAAAGCAAAAGAAGAGCTACTCTGTCACATGGGAAGGGGGACGAGAGCAAAACAGAGGACTCCTCGGCACCTGAAAGACCAAAGACTAATGCTGTCGCCATCTTTCAATCCATTAGCCTTAACAACATCGTTCCACCCACAAACCAAAGCGTAGTTCCAAGAACCGTTCATCTCCCATCTCTTGAGAAACACCCCCCACTTCTTGATGCCTTGATCGACAAGAACCGCCCCCAAACCCATCTTTTCTCTGTTGCTGATGTCTTCCTCGATGATCCGCGACTCAGCGGGTGTCAAGAAGTCGTTTCGGATGAGTTTGTGGAAAGGGATCGAGAGACGGCTCTGGCTTGGTTTGACATCTGTTTCGAACAGAGTCTTCTCGAAGATTAGCATCGGGTCTGCGGCTCCTTTCGAGCTTCTCATCAACTGGATCATCCAATCCGGCGTGTCTTTCCCCTCCCATGTGAATAAAGGTGAGACCTTTGCTTTCTTGAAACAGCGCTGCTTTCCTTCTTGCGCGGCACGTCTCTTGCGGCTGCTTGTGTTGTTGTTCTCTGTTAGGCACGAGGAGGAAGACGATAGGGAACTAGGGTTTTGTGGGTTTTTAGTCTTAGTGTCTGAGGGAATCGTGTTAAGATCGAAGAGTTGTGAAGAAGAAGAAGTAGAAGCACCGTTAGGGTTTTGAAGAGGTTTCTTTACCGATGATCTTGGTTTTCTTCGGAAAAGATCGAAGATTCTCTTCATTCTCTGTTCGTCTTCTTCTTTTCGAGATACGGTCTTCTTATCCGTGTAACATGTTGGCTTGTGTTCTTGTTCGTGCAGCAAAGCCGCAGTATCCACCAAAAGAGAGAAATTGGACCACGTCTCCGTGAGATCGCCGTAATACGTATTCATCGTGGTCGAAGGTATTAGAAAAATCAAGTTCTGAGAGAGCAAAAAAAAAAGAATAGCGTTAGGGAGAGAGAGCGAGTTTGAGAGAAGAGAAAGTGAGAGGAAGAATGGTTGTGTTTACACTAAATAACTATCTGGTCTCTCTTGCAACCAAATCCTACTACGATCGCCATCAAATATAGCCGTTGTTTGATTTCCATTTTTCACTAGCTCACGTGAAAATTACCATCTAGTCCCTGTTTCGGCAATTTCCTTTTTTCCCCAACCTTGAAAATTCAAAAAAAAAAACATCCGAAGTAAATCAAGTGTTGACGAAAGTTAAGGTTTTTGCTTCGGCAGTAGAGACGATTCAATCTGGCAGTGGGCAAGAGACGAGGCGATCGTTAGAAGCTGTTCAGTTCCAAGGTCTAGTCCAGTCCTGTATTATAAAGCGTCGATATATTTTCACAATACAAATCGTAACCGTACACGTGTTGATTTCTCCATCGTAAAGAGTTGCAGCGCCCCAACATTTTGAAACTATTTAAAGTTTTCCCCGAATTGTTTGATAGTAGTACAATTTACACCCTAGCTAGTTGTTGTAATCTAACACTTTGCATGGCGTCCCTACATAACATATATGACTTCTTGCCTCGGTAACTAAACATTGTTCTTTGAAAATCCGACTTTATTTTCTTTAGGTGCTTGTTTCTGATCTGGTAGGGACAACCACTCTTTTGTACTTCCCAACTTACTTTGGTCATCCGTGCTGAATTTTTTTTTTTTTTACGACAAAGCACGACAAGAAGAATGAACCTTTTGAGTTTTTCTTCATCTCCAATGTCGACCCAAAATCATCTGGTAATCCCATGAAATCGTTAATGGTAGCTGCTCCGAGACCAACTAGGAAAAATTGTCAAAAGAAGAAAGTGACCTTGTGGGAGCCTATGGAGCTTATGCTTACCGTCTTAGCGAGGAACGTTTCAAAGAAATTGGAGCTAAGTAAGATAGGATAGGCGTAAGAGTCGCCTAAGAGCTGATTCTTGCTAATGTTTACACATGTGATAAGAGTGAGGAAGAAAGGCAAAATTTGGTTAACTGACACAAATGCGACTTTGAGTTTCATCGCTCTGAAAGAGAAGACAAAAAGCAACCAGCGTTGACTCTGTGAAAGAAGGTGGTGGAAAGTATATTGATGGTTTGGTTTGCGATGGAAACGTGTGCACCAATGCCTGATAGGTTCAGACAAAGTTGTGTATATTCTGAATACTTTGGACATGATCTCTGCTAATCTAAAGCAATAACAAAAGAATTCTCGGTAACTTTGATCTTGTATCACCAAACAGTCGTATGAAAATACTACACTGCAGTCTTACGTATATGTATGTATATAGAGAGATCCAGAGAGAAAGCTTTCTTCTCTAATACAAAATTTTCAGCCAAAGGCGGCAGTGCTCATGATCTGGGTGGCTTGGTAACCCTTCATTTGTAATGGGCTGCAAGGAAAGAAGAATAACAACTGCTACATTATTAAAAACTCAGATTAAAGAACTTTACAAGCTTGAAATGTAGAGTCTGAGGCTGTTCTAAGATAATTTAACTGGTATGTTTTAACTCAAACAAAAATTAAGGTGGATCTAAGCTGTTTTGTGGGTAACCGTATCCAGTAAACTAAGGTGAAACAGGCGTTTATAAAATTTCAGAACTTACCAGTGATGAAGATTTAGAGGAGAACCACGTTGATAAATTTCCTCTTGGCGAATGCAAGCCACCATTTGTTTGGTGTCCCATTAGCTCTATACGCCACGCTCAGTAGCCTCCCACTTGTCTCCTCTCGAACCTGCTTCAGATAGTTCCTGAAAAGATCCGACATTTTGAAGCCAACAAAACAAGAGGGCTCAAAGAGTTAGTTAGCCAGTGAGGATCAAACTTGCTCAAAAACGGACCTATTAACATTTACCAGCTTCTTCCTGGGACGAAGGAAGTGAAAAGAGACCTGGAAATGGAAACCCGGTTTCTCCAGGAACAGGGATATCCTCTAAACCCAAGTTGATAATCGCCTTAGTTCCTACAGCCAGTGTTCTACACCCTTCGAGCCTCTTCAACGCCACGTTTATGTAAAACGTCAGGTAAATAAGGAGCTTATCAGCAGGACTTTTGATAGGAAAGTTTGTGAAGAAGACATTCGCGCGGAAGAACGTGATTGCCTCATCCACTATATCAGTCCTATCTGCATATGTATAAACAACAATCATGTAAATGATCTTTCGTTTCCTACATTCGAAGTAACTTTTGATGATGAATACCTTGTTCTGAAACAGGTGCAGGACCCTTGATATGGCTCTTAAGAGGAAGCAAAGGGCAACCACACGCCTTTGTTATCCCTTCTTCTTCCACAAAGCTCGAGTGATACACCTGAGAAGAGCGTTTTAACCATGGAATCAAATGAGTCTCATAGAGTTATAACAAGCTACAATCAGTGCATTCAAATTGGTGATCCAACGGGAAAAGGAGGAAGAAGATCCAGATTGAATAATCGTACCATTGTGTTCCAAAACAGATATCAGGCGGGAGAAACAATCGAATCGAAGCTGTGAGAACGTAGAGCTACTGCGATGAAGAAGATCACGAAGGTATCAGAATCGATCGGGAGGTCAACGAAACGAGACGAGATTTGCTTTTAGAGAAAGCTTTGACCTGAGATCAATCTAACTTCTAAAGCATCTGCGAAAGAGAATAGATAAAATGAAAGAGAATCTCCGGATAACGTGTCAAATACCTGATTCCGGTGAAGAATCCGCGGCGAAGTAGCGACGGTAGTCTCTAATCGACGAACTAAGGAATCGAATGAAAGAAAAAAAATCAAAGGGGGAGAAGACAGTCAGATATGTTGACACGTGTAAAGTCTTCAGAAAGTAGAATGTTAGCTTCGTACCGATACAACTGATAAATATCAATTCCCGGTTTTGGTTTGATGTTGGTTCAACGGAATTGACAGAAATAGGTTATTGCTCGGATGTATATTTAATTCTACACGAAAGATTATTTTTAGAGTGATACAACAAGTTTTAAGTCTCGGTTTAGCCGTTTAGGTATAACAAAAGAAAAACCGTATCAAACAAGTTACTTAAAATTTGGTTCGATTTTCGGATTGGTTTTCCAGTTCAGTTACCGGTTACCTTGGATTTATATGTATATGTCATCTTTACATAAACAGTCTTGTGCCAACAAATTGACTATTAATGAGCGCATCTTGACCTCAAACCAATAACTTTAAAAGACACTTTTTCTACACTGATTTCATAACAATACAACAGGTGATCACTGCACCAAGTGACTAAACTAGATTGATGCTACATTCAATGGCTTCACCATCATTTACATTAGCAGTTACTGGGATGTGTCGAAAGCTATCATCATCTGAACACTTCAGAACTGCTCTTTCCACAGTATGGTGATGCGGTTTTAACTCGGTACTATGGCTCTGATCTTTGTAGCTCGTGAACGCGCCTAAAGCTCCAAGAAACCCTTCATGTCTTAAGAACATTGCTTTTGCCTCACCTCTCGACCTGAAATTACAAGCATTACTCTTTAATCTGAAGGGAAAGGTTTATTAATATAGTAGCATCAGTCTTAGATTATACCAGAAATGAACAGCAACAGATATTGTGTCCATGGTGTACTCGAGCCCGCGGATGAAAAACCCACCAAAGAATATACGCTTAAGGCCAAATCTTAGTGCATTCAAGTAAGCAATCTGTAGAGAGATAGAGAATGATACAATCTAGTCAGAAGCAAATCATTTGCTTAGAGTTGTGGAAATGTTTGCAAGAAACAGACCTGACCGATGTTATTTGATATCATTCTTAAAAGGGATCTTGCCACATCTTCTGGCTGGTAATCTTCGAGCTCTTTGCCGTCCGAAATCGCTTTCCCGAAGCTGGAAGCTATGGCCGTTGAGGAGAGACCAATCTAACATTATAAGCAATGAAAATGCTAAATACCAATCCAAAACATTAGCAAAACAAATATTAATCAAGTTACCTTTGAGTAATCTGTTCCACCGTAGATATCACCAACAAGCATGTCAATTACTCTGTTATTACCCTGGTGGCTTAACTCCAGCAGCTCATCAAAACTGAAACTTAGTGATATTAGTTATACTCAGGAAAGTAGGAAACTGCATGAATAGCGTTTATATAAGAAAGAAAGTTACCTCTTGCATTTTGTTAAAAGCTTTCCAAGACCTAGAAATGTGCCTCCACCAAGGCTTGTTCCACTTATTCTCTCATACTTTCCATCTCCATCGACCTACATAAAGAACGAGCTAGAGAGTAAGAACCATTGTTGCTGTACTTGCTAAAGAGGTGATCAGAGAAAAAGCCAAAACCATAGTAAACCTTGATCATGCTAACGCCAGAGCCGATATTAACAAGGAGATATGGATACAAATCATTATGGTCGATCTGGACAAACTCCTTTTGTCCATCCAAATAGGTAAATGCTTCCCTTGGCACTGTCTGCAATATCAGATTCATACTTCAGGTATAAGCCGGCATACAACAATAGCTTATCTGTTATGGATTAGTAGCTATGCAAAAATTGCACAATCTGTTAGAGATGATGATTAGATAGAGAAGAAAAAATCCAACCTTTAAGAGAAAATTGACGCCACAAACAAGAGAATGCATCTCATCTTCCTTATCAAAAACAATCCCAAGTTTCTCCTTAAACAAATCAGCAAACTTAAAGGCTCCACCACCTGTGGCCTTTTGGAACATCATTACCAATTAGCATTACTATAAAATCAACTATAAACTTCAACGCCAACATTCCTTCACTGCTCAGCTTTTGATGATAGCAGATAGCTATTACCTTAACAGAAAGCTTATCGCGCGCTGTGCCATTCGTATGCTGTACACCTGAATAGTCACAATAAAAGGAATCAATAAGCTTATTTGTAGTTATATTAGAAAATACTTTATTTTGCCTCCATTTCCTAAAAATACTTGATAATTCTAAGAGAAGAAAAGCATCAAAGACAAAACTAATTAAACCAGACATGATCATTGAGAAAGTAGACAAGTACATGGTGTTTTGCCTAAATGTTTATGATCTGGTTCTCACAAGCAACATGTGTTTCACACTAATCATTACTCCAAAAGAAAAAAGCAAGAAAGCTTCTGTTACACATTTAAAAAAAAATCAGATCTTTGAATCAGATAAAGAAAACACTAACCGGAATGTTGAAGGATATTGAACCGAATAAAATCTAAGCAATCATCAATCTTTCTGGTCTCAAACTTGGCGAAACAAAGCCTCCCTTGCACGACGGAGCAACCATTACCAACGACGATGCTTCCGTCTTCGCAATTGTCTCCATTAGGAGAGAAATAGACAAGCTTTATCAAAGTCCCTGCGATAGAAAAATCAATTTCCGGATCAATCTAGACGAGAGCCCCAGAACAGAATCGGATCTAAAAGGATGAGAAATTAACCTCCGATGTCGAGAGCCAAATGAGAGATCTGAGTCGAGAAGCGAGAATTTTTTGGATCCATTCCCGTTCTTTTTTTCTCTGATATTTCGAAATGATCTTTTCTTCCTTTTTTGATTTTGTTTTCGAGTTTTTATTTATTTATTAAACGTGAATTAAAAGGATGTTGTTCAACGTTCAACTACTTTGGATCTAACCTATCCCCATGTCTGACTTGTAATTCTTCTCCATTGAGCAATGTGCAATGTGCCGCAATGTTTGGTTCTCTTTTTTTTGTTTTCTTAAGGAAATATTTTTTTCTTTCTGAGAGACGAAATCTTGCTGACTTGTCATTTGGTCTTGTTGGGTTGGGTTGGGTTGCATAAAAAAACATTGTTGGAACCCAAAGAGAACGAACATTTGTTTCTCTGTTGGATTGGGACATGTTCTTTTTTTTGGGTAGAAAACTTGATCGTCGAGGAACCGATGATTTTTCTTGTGTCGAGATAATATGATTAAGTGGATTGTTAAAAACCAGTTAAAAGAATGACAAATTTCTTGCTTGCTACATGACAATGCACATATAGTCCTTACCGTCTTGGGTGCTTTAAAGTTTGAGTTTTAAAGTTTTTTCTTCCGGATATCCAAGATGTTTTGGGTTCGGATAATAAGTATAATCTGAAATACTAGCTTACAAAATATATTAGGATATTTATAGACCGGACTGAGAACAGATTCAAATTCAATGTCCAGATCTAAAATAGATAATCCGTTAACTTTTTTTCTGTTGAGCATGACTCTCTCTTTTAGAGTTTGCAAAACTCTATATTTAAAGTTTAAGGTGTTTTTCTGCAAAAATAAAACTTCAAATTTAACTTCAAAATTATTTGTAATTTGCACTATGATCCTTATATTTGTCATAATTAATATAAATACATACAATTTTTATAAATAACTAGCACATATATAAAAATATTACAGTAATATTAATTAATAAAATATTATATTAAATATAAAATTGTAAATAAAAGTACATAATTAAATATTAAACTACAAGCAAAATATCACATTATTCCATAAAATTATTTCCGTAATTCTCTATCTTCGGTTACACAAAATTTGTTTGGACAATATTTTAAAGGTTCTAAAGAAAATTTACTAGACTATTACTGTTGTTGTAATATTTAAATTTGTGTAGTAATTATGTCTTCATGTTTTTTTTTAAAAAAAAATTTTATTAAGTTTCTTTTGTAATATTCTTGTTGTCTAATTCTAGTTTTAAATATTATAAATATCATTTTAAGAAAACTATTTAATTTTATGTGTAAAATTTGAATTTATTAAAATAAATTTGAAATATTTATGATATATAAAAGTTTTATAGAATAAAACTAGTAGAGCATTCATTGCCTCATCCAACACAAACACATATACTAGAAACGTACAGAGGTTCCGTAAGTCAAACCCGTCGAAACTATCAATATACATTACGCTAGGTCAAGATCAGAACGATTCATGGTCGGAGAAGACTACGACTAATTGAACTCAGCGACTAAAGTTGCACAAACACAAAGATTATAAGAACTTATCTTCTTATTAGATTTAGAAACTCTCTCAAAACTAAACATTTCAATGTGTTTCTCTTGATGGAACATCTCTCCATGAGAACTCTTTATATAGGAAGAAGCTACATCTTTTTCTAAGGGCGAAGCTACATCTTTTTCTAAGGGCGAAGCTACATCTTTTTCTAAGGGCGAAGCTACATCTTTTTCTAAGGGCGAAGCTACATCTTTTTCTAAGGGCGAAGCTACATCTTTTTCTAAGGGCGAAGCTACATCTTTTTCTAAGGGCGAAGCTACATCTTTTTCTAAGGGCGAAGCTACATCTTTTTCTAAGGGCGAAGCTACATCTTTTTCTAAGGGCGAAGCTACATCTTTTTCTAAGGGCGAAGCTACATCTTTTTCTAAGGGCGAAGCTACATCTTTTTCTAAGGGCGAAGCTACATCTTTTTCTAAGGGCGAAGCTACATCTTTTTCTAAGGGCGAAGCTACATCTTTTTCTAAGGGCGAAGCTACATCTTTTCCTAATAATAATATGGAAACATTCCTAAGCTCGATATGTTTTCCTTTTTCCTTAATCCATCAAACTTCACTTTAATGAGTTAACTTGCTCCTCAAGTTAATTGGAATTATCCAACATTCTCCCCCTTAATTCCAACTCGAATCTTGGGTATGTTGATCTTCTGAACTCTGATGAACTTCCATAGACCGTTAATAGGGGCATCACATTTCTTCGATACGATGTTGCATCAGAACGTGAGTATAAATGCTTCACTGCTTCTCTATGACTCTCTCTTGAACTCTGAATATATTTGCTTAATACACCAACCGAAAACGCCAAGTCCGATCGTGTATGAAGAAGATACCTTAAACATCCTATGATGCTTCGATACGATGTTGCATCAATCTCAGGCTCCTCCTCTGCCTTTGATACTTTCAAACTCGTGTGCATCAGATCGTGAGTATAGTTACATGACTCCATCTTCGTCTTGACAAGTATACCTTGCGTGTATCCTTCTTGTTTGATGTGAATGCCATCAGCTCCTTGTGTTACTTCTATACCAAGATAGTATGTAAGCATCTCGAGGTCTGACATCTCAAAACTTCTTGACATATCATCTTTGAATTGCTTGATAACGTTGAGTGAAGTCCCTGTTACAATCAAGTCATCAACGGAAATAGCTATGATCAGAAGCTCCCCCTTCTGTTTCTTTTGATATACCGCAGGTTCCTTGGTGCACTTCGTGAACTCCATCTCCTTGAGAACACGGTCGAATTTTATGTTCCAAGCTCTTAGAGCAACTGGTATAGAGCAACTGGTGCAAACACTTCGTCGAAGTCTATGCCTTGTTGTTGCAC